>NC_135781.1:4295478-4309638 GCF_028453695.1 Augochlora pura
TGCCGCTCGCGGGAAGACTGCTTCTGCTGCGTGCTTTCGAGTTGTTGCTACGGTTGTTGCTCTTGTTCTTGTTGTTACTGAAACACCTATCGGAGCTTGTAATCTCGGACGAGGCGTGCGGCTTCGAATTAGTCACGTGACTGTCGGTAATTGAATAGTTGGGCATTGTTTGCATTGCTTCGAGCTAACTAAAATCAGTCAAACACAATTTTTACTGAAATAAATCCCAGTCAAAGTTATTCAGAAATTAATCCTATAAACCATATAAATAATATTAAATCTTGCATTGAACCTATAACATATTCCTAAAAGCCATAATCTTAAAAAATTACTTTTGATTAAATTATACAATAAATCTCTATCACAATATACGATCGATGGACGTTATGACAACTATAATCGAATAAAGATTTTTACTAAAATTCACTGCGGTCGATTTTACGCGGTCTAAATCGTAGGCGTCTATTTTATGGTTATTTCTCATAGCTTGTTGAACAAGCTGGTCGGTGTTCCTGGTGCACGCAACTGGATCCCTGCCCGACAGTCCAGCGGAGCAATGTCTACATCGTTCATGCTCCTTCTGTTTAGTCTGTCATAATTGGGAGACGCGAAGTGGGAAAGGGAGACGTAGGTTTGCCGGACCCTGATTCGAACCAGGGATCCTTCGTTTGCCGGACCAGACTGCTCTAATTGAGTTAACCAGACCGTCGACAGGCGCCTACCGAGTCTAGCGCGCTTCGAGAGCCGTCTCTCCCGCCCACGCGGGCTAGATGATATTTGACGGTATTTTGTCACCAGCGATTCATTAGCTGTCCCTCCCTCTATCTCTTTCTATCTATCTATCTATCTCTTTCTCTCTATCTATCTATCTCTTTCTCTCTATCTATCTATCTCTTCCTCTCTATCTATCTATCTATCTCTTTCTCTATCTCTTCACACATCTCACTATCTCATCGCTCCCCATCTCCATATCGTTCTATTTGCACCGCGGACATCATCCCCCAGCGAAATCAATTCGGCGAACGCGAAGAATCGCCGGGAACCGCGACGATTCTCCGCGTCGAAAGCACCCGCCAGCAAATTACAATTTTATTTCGACGGGGTATCAAACGCTCCTCTTGCCCCGGTTAATTATTTAGGAGCGGCATCAAAGTCCGCCGACACGATAGAGGGTTAATTGCGAGACTCGTGGCCCACTTGTCCACGCGCTTCTGCCAATTTATCTCCAGATTCCGTCGTCTCAATTATTCCATTTCCCCGGTCGGCCGGGCCCGGCCGGTTCCTCCCATCAATCTTCGTTTTCCCGGCTGTTGTCATTAATCAAAACGCGGCCGCCTTGATGACTCCACGCCTCGCGTTAATCAGGTCCCGGTAAAACTGTAAAACTTGCTCCGTGCCCGTAATTATTCACCGACGCTGTATACGGTGTCGCCGTCGCGGCGACATCCGCGCGCGAGGTTTGTTGGCAATTTTGTGGGGTTAACGATAGATTTCGGAGTATTAAACGCATTGTATAGTAATAATTCGTGAAAAAAATGACGTTAGAAGTGATATTGGAGAATTATCTATTGGTGACTGTAAATTCGATATCTGTAATTGCGATGATCGATTGATACACATCGCTATTCATATATAAATGATAATCGATAATTAAATAAACAAACCAATAAAATTCCAAGTAATTTATATTCTATTAAAAAGAAGTCTTCCTACAATTTTAAGTAACCCTATAAATGATACTTGCGATCGTTAAGCCCTTGTAAATTTACCACTAAATTTACGTGGTCCATCAAGAAGACGTCATTCTTTAATCAGCAATTATGCAAATCGTAGTTTACAACTTCACGATTCGAATGATCGTGAATCAAAAAATCGCTCCGACGGACCCCGTAAACCCAGCGTGTTCGTGGCCGGTGACGATCGAGCTGTTAACAAGACTAATTGGCACGTGAATTAATAAAACCGTGGAATAGGAAAAAGAAGCCGGCGAGAGGGTCTCGAACAAAGGGCGAAGAAAAATCGTTGGAATTTGTTGGAGCGTGCACGGGCGAGCTCCGGTACCGGGGAATTTGATTTTCGCCGGCAAACCCCCTTCACCCCCGACGCACCGTGCTACGTGTTTCCGGGTCGGTGTTCGTAGCACGGTGTCGTTCGCTCGTTAATATCCTTCAGCGCGCGCGTTTCAGCCGCGGCATGAAGTTCCCGGAGCCGGCAAGAACCGCAGAAAATGACATTTTACTCGTTACGCTCTCTCCCACCCCTATCTCCCTCTCTCTCTCTCTCTCTCTCTCTCTCTCTCTCTCTCTCTCTCACGCGCCGTCTTCATCCCCCGCATGCTGTCCATTACGCTCGCGTGTAACGTGCGCTGAAAGCGGTGGTGCAAGAGAGAGTTAGTCGAAGAGAGAGTCAGAGAGAGAGAGAGAGAGATATATAGAGAGAGGAAGAGAGAGAGAAGCGGCGAGTATAACGATAGCAAGCCGGGTCGTTTAAATCCCTCCTCATCCCCTCCGGGCGGCGTATCGCAACTCCGACGATATTTCATCCCTTGCGGTGGTGCGCGCCCGCTCCGCATAATATCAAAGGGAAGCTCGAAAGAACAGAACAACTCCGGGCCGAAAATCCTTCCTAGCAAGAAACTCTAGCCGCGCCTCGGCCGCTGGCTTTTCTCTGCAAACGATTCGGTGTGCCCCGTCTACTACACACCGTCCCCCTCCACTCAGGCCACCCCCTCGCTCGCTTCGCCCGTTCCCGCCCACGGACGTGCTCTGCACCTCTCAGCCGCCTTCTTCTTCTTCCACGGCATTCTTCTTGCCGCACGATATTCCGCGGACTCCGTCGCGTTCGGACGCACCTTCTCGCGCCAGATAATTGCGACAGCTGTTCCCCTGCTGCTCTCTCTCTCTCTACCGGCTTCGCGTTCCCTCTCCGACTTTTCAACCCTTGATCTTGTTATCGGGACCTGGTATCTTCTTATTCTTATTCTTCTTCCGGCTGGTTTATGCGATCCGAGGAAACTTCGCTTTTTTTAGTCTTTAAGGGTACTACCTGACAGGGTACACTGTTTTACAAGAATCGCACTTCTTTTTCGTGGATTTTTTAATAGACCATTTGTTAATATTATTGTCATGGAAGATGTTGATTTAAGAATTATGTGAAGGTATGTTCTATTTATTGAAATAATTCAGGGAGGGAATAAATATCTAGGGGAGTTATTTGTGATGAAGTTGGTGAGGATAATTTTTATTTTGCATGAAAATCTGCTCTGTCTATTTATAATTTTTAATATTATATATACGTGATATATGAAATATTAATCAAACTATGTACAAGAGTACATCGAACTATGTACATTAAGACAACTTGCAAAGTAGCATAATTTGTTTTTAAAACGGCATTAAATGCCTTGAAATTTTTTCTTAAATGACAAAAAGACTAATACGTCAGATATATAACACTTTCCCTTTTCATTTTGCTGTTATATAAAATAACCATAAAATAAATATGTCACGTTATTTCTCTCTTTTTATTTCATATTTTCCAAATATTTTATCTGAATTTGTAACACAAGTTTAAGAAATGTCTCCTGTAGATCTCGCCGAATTCTAGTAAACAAATTACTATATTAATCTCTCCGCTGTCTAAAAACCATTCAACTCATTTAATCTACTTATAAAAAATTTATACCATTTTCCAAATGACTTTAGTTACATCGCCGCCACTGAATTCTCGAAAAACCAACGCAAACCTTCTCTTTTCTTATAAACAAAATGTAAATAACCCTAAAAATACCTAAACACCCCCACAACCACGAAACTTCATTAAACAACTTCCCGATGCCGGATCCTCGCCGACGCAATTGTCGTTCGCCGTCGCCGTAGACTCTTCGAGTAAGATTCTTAGCAGGTGTGCATTACCGGTAGGATAATTGCCTTCGTACACGGGTGTCCTTGGGATCGCGGACGATAAATAGTAATTAGCGGTCTCGCGATAGCTGGCGGCCGGCGCGAAGGCAAAGCCCGCCAGAGGAGCCCGCCGCGCGGATTTCTTTCGATCCGGGGAGTTTATGGTTGGACGCGACCCGGTTTTTCCGACACGTCTCCCGCCGCGGCGAAAGAGCAAAAGCGTATTTGCTGCTGCTGTTGCCGCCGCGGCCTTTGTGCCGGCGCGGAATTCTTTGCGCGACGGCCAGCACAAAAGAGAAGACGCGTTCCGCGCTCCGTCCCGGCATCCAGAAACTGTGCGGCGCGGTGCCGCCGGGCTCTACTCCTGGCAGCGGATCAACCGCCACCGACGGTTATCAGTCGCGCGGCATCGATGAAAATTCCTCGGGAAAGCTACCGTGCGGCGCACGCACGGTGGCGAATTGAATTTAAATCGTGGTAGAAGTGTAGCTGATGTTTTCGATTCGGATGACATTGTTTGAGGGTTTTGGGGATGGTAATTAGCGAACTGAAATAAAAATTGCTAAACAAGATGGCGGATTGAGTATAACAGAGATAATATGGGCGACAATTTTTTTATTATACCTAAGTTGAATAACTTAATATTTCTGGTAAATTGTAGTAGATTAAAAAGATGGCGCCGATATCGAGATGGTTAAAAGAAAGATTAAAGAAATACTTAGTTATTAATTACAAGAAAATATATTATATATTATAGAATATTTACTTATTACAAATATAATATTTCAAAATTATTTTTTTGACATAGATTATATTATTTCTCCTCTAATATATTGTATACAATTTCTTCAGTCTATTAACGATTTATATATGATTCAAAATTAAGGATTAAAGGAATACTTACTTATTAGTTACAATAAAATATATTATATATATATTATATATCCTAGAATATTTATTTGTGAGAAATACAATATTTCAAAATTATTATTTAACCTCAATGATATTATTTCTCCTTTAATACATTATATACAATTTCTTCAGTCTATTTACGATTCATATACAATTCTCGCCACTTAGAACAATCACCTACCATAGATCGTCTATCATCAAATTCCTGCAAACGCGAAATTACAATCAACCTTAACAAAATAATCAGATAAGATCCCAGCACAGGCGGTTAGGAAAGTTTTTAAGCGAAACGTAGTTTTCCGAACGGGGATGAGCAAGGTTTCCGCGCGGAACGGTTTCGAGCGAGCGCCGGGAGCGCAGTTTGCTGATCCGTCTGACAGCGGGGCGGGCAATATAGATGCCTGCGGGGTAATTTCTGTCGTGTTGAACCCTGGCCACGGCTCGCCAAAGGGAAGATTGATAACCCCGTTGCGGTAGATTCACGAGCTCCATGGTCCAAGCCTCGCGCGGCGCAAGAAACCGTACTTGGACCCGGGAAGGCGGCGCGGGCGCGTTTCTTCTACGACCGTTTTGGCGCGGTCGATCGTCTCCGCTCCGCTGGAAATCCATTCGTTGACTTCTTTATTCCGTCTGCTACGATCGGTTTCAATCGTGCCGGCGGAAGAAAAAAACTTGCGGATAGAGCGTTCCGAGGGCGGACGGACGGACGGACGGACGGAGAGAGGGCGCGGCACCGCTCGTCGATGATCGCGTCCGTTTCCACGATGTTCGCGCTGGTAACATTCGGTAATGAATGGGGGAATCTGTTGACAAAGAGACGGGCTAATGGATTGATGGGTGGATTGGTAGGTAGATTAATAGGTGGATTGATAGGTAGATTAATAGATGTGTTAATAGATAGATTAATAGATAAATTAATAGATAGATTAATAGCTAGATTAATAAATACATTAATTGATAGATTAGTAAATAGATTAATATGTAGAGTAATAGACAGACTAATAGATACATTAAATGACAGATTAACACATAGAATACTATCTGAATTAATAGACAAAGTAATAGATATATTAATAGGTAGATAAATACATAGATTAATAGACCGATAAAATGATAGATGAATGAATAGATTAATATAATAGATACATTAATTGACAGATTAATACATAGATTAATATCTGAATTAATAGACAGACTAAGAGATATATTAATAGGTAGATAAATACATAGATTAACAGACTGAACGAGAAATAAATTAATGAATGGATTAATATATGTATAGACTAGTAAAGACACCAATAGATAGATTAAAGGACAAATTAAGGGATAGATGAATGCATAAATGAATGCACAGATAAATTGATATGTAGACAAGTTATTAGGTAGATGAATACATAGATAAATAAATCAATGATTAGATAAATATATTAACGAATATATAGATAAATTATTAACTGAACAAGCTAGTAGTTAGATTAATAAAAAAAGAAATAAAAACACATGAATGACTGGATAATTTAATCGATGAATAACTGAGGAGACGGACGAATAAATAAATGAATAAATAAGCAAATAAGTGCAAAGATAGATAAGTAAACAGAGACAAACAAATTAACAAATAAGTAAATAGACAAACAAATTAATAAATCAGCAAATAAATACGCGACGAAGTAAATAGATAGATGGATACACAGGACAAACAGATAGTTCTACAAATAGCAAACACAGATAGATAAACAAGCGCACAGGTCGGTAAACAAGATGCAACCAGTCAGGTGGTTAATAAACAGAGACGAACACCGGCGGGACGCAAATAGACAAGTTCATAAACAAGCGGACGGGCTAGAAAGGTTCGCAGTCGATTCGAGCGAGCCGAATTGATGCACGAACGGACGCATCGTCTGGACAAACGCCTAGGCAGACGTTCATTTCGGACTTAAAGCGATCAGTTTGCCGAAAATTGGGTGTATGTACTCCGTTGAAAGAGGAACCGTTTTCGGGTCTTTTGAGCGAGTTCAGCCCGGAGCGTTTTGGTTTATTAACGACGACGGAAATGGCGACGGACCAGCCGGAAGCCGGGAAGAAATTTGACAAGCGAGAAATCGCAGCTCGTTATCGCGCGCGCGGTTCGATGAAAAGGTAGCGGAGACACGCTGACACACACACGCACCGGTGGCTACCGCGCAGAGAGACACGTACCGAGAGCAGCGCGCGGGACCCTGCTAATTTCGGATCGGCGCGCGAACGCCGGTCGGTTCGACTGCGAAACGAGATTTTCATGCGACGCCTTACAACACCGTGCTAAGAAATCTTCGGCGATGCTTCACGCGCGAACAAGCGTCGCCGCGGTCTTCTTCGCCGCCGCTTGCCAACTGCCGAGAGACTCTCTCTCTCTTTTTGTCTCTCTTTTACGCTCTCTCTCTCTCTCTCTCTCTCTCTCTCTCTCTCTCGGCTCGTCTCGTCTCGCAGCTCACTTTGCTCCTATTTCCCTGCCGCATAAGGCGGACGTTAAATAAAGTTTCACCCTCGCAGCTATTCTCTCTCTCTCTCTCTCTCTCGCTCTTTTTCTCAGGCTCTCTTCTTCTCGACGCCACGTCAGTATTTTTTCTCCTCTCGCTCCCCGAAGAAATCTGCGCTCCGTTTTTTGATTAAAACTCATCGGCCTTCTCGTTGATTCGCCTCGAGACGGCTAGCAATGTTTATAGACCAATCAATGTTTCGAGTACAATTTTGTTCGAATAATATTTCCAACAGATTTTTCGATTAAAATTCAATGCGAGCGGTGTTACGATTAATGATTCGTTCGGGAAATAGTGGCATTTTAGTCGAAGAATTTATTCGAAATATTGTGGGAATCGTGTTTTATTAGAGAAATATTTCCAATAATTTTGACGACTTAAATTTTGTTTCAATAACGTTTTAGATAAAATTTTAGTTAAATTTAAATTTGGATATTATTTTATTCGATTAATATATCGAGTAGATATTTCGAATAAAATTTTATTCTATTAATATATCGAATATTCAAATACAATTCAAATTCAGTTCAGATATTCAAATACAATTTTATTCAATTAATATATCGAATGAAAGTTAATATACGATTTTATTCAATTAATATATCGAATAATATTTAAATACAATTTTATTCAATTAATATATCGAATAAATATTCATATATGATTTTATTCTATTAATATATCGAATAGATTCTCCGAATAAAATATTATCAATTAATATCTGGAATAAATTCTTTAAATGAAATTTTATTCCATTAATATATCGAATAATTTCTTCGAATAAAATTTTACTCCCTTAACATATCATCCAAACTCTTCGACTAAAATATTATCAATTAATATATCCTCTAAACTCTTCGACCAAAATATTGCCAACCAACAAATCGAATAAATCCGCCAAATAAAATTTTATTCCCTCAATACATCGACTAATATCCTCAAATAAAATATTCCCACACTCTTCGACTTAGAAGCCACGTAATCCGTTGAAATCCATCGAACAGGAAGCGGTTCTCGGTAAATCGATTTTTCCGAACGATTGTTGTCGGTCACTCCGTGTTAAATTTGACAAGCCTGTGCCGGATTGGTTTCGGTCGTTCGATTCGCCGCCAGTTTGTAAGAGATGTTACGGGACAGTTTTTGCGGCGTGTTCTGCTCGGTGTCCTGTTACCCGAACCTCTCCTCCTGTCTTGTCTTTCACCGGGCACGGAATGAATATCGAGTGTACACCGCCGATAAGCGATATACACCACCACCACCACCGTGTCCCCCGTTGCAATTATGAACATTTTATTTTCGTCGCAGTCGAGCCACGTCGAGATCGTTCGACCTCGTTGCTTAATGCCGTGTGGCGCCTTCCGACCCTTCTGTCCTCCAACCCTTCTGTCCTCCAACCCTTTTCCTCGTTTATTTAAAAAGAGTACCATTAGGCATGGCGGACAGTGTTGACGCGACACGTGGCGGCATACAAAACAGCGGATGGTATTTTTCATATTACGCTCGTCGATTATTTTTACTTTTATTTAGTTTAGAGTTTTCTTAATTTTCTTGTTGATTTATATTATATTTTCTATGTGTTTGTTTTTTTATTTTCTTGTATTTGTGCGATGGATATATAGAATATTTTTCTTCCTATTTTTTGCTCTGTAATGAAAGGCATCCATCTCCATACTAATTAAAATATTATTGTTGTTATTATTTATTAATATATTCCAAAGTGCTTTTATACGAGATTAAGGGATAAACGACTGTGATTGTTTAAATATCCTAGACGAGATAAATAAATATACAAAGAAATAAATTCAACCTGCTACACTACGACTTCAACTTCGGCGATTCGAATTAAAAGAAAAACGATACAAAGAAAGACCAATAGAATAATAAACCATTCGCTGCGCGCCTAAATGCCAGACAGAACAACCCGTCTCAGGCATCGGCGATCAATTCGGCGATACTCGAGAGTCGTCCGCGCCCCCGTAAAAATCAAACAGCCGGTACGAGGGTCGCGAGTCCCCGGCGAGAGTTGTCCAAACAATACGGTCCCTTTTCGCGCGCGGTCGTCGCCGGGCGCAAAGCTCGCGGCAGCGAGTCTCGAACACGGACAAAGGGTGGCGGCCCCTCCGCGGAGCGGATCGCTTTTGTCCGTTCGCGGAACCGGGATTCGCGCGGGGTCGAAACGGGAGACGACGAGAGGCCGGTCGCGTGGGCGTGTGCCGACGCCGGTTCCCATGCCCGCGCGTCCCTCCACGGATTCGCGCGAGACCCGGACGATCGCGCCGTGTCTCCCCCGTCGACGCCCGTTTAGCTACAATGTGTGGCCGTGCTCTACGCGTTAGCCGGACACGGCGGATCGCGCGCTCGATGGAGAACCGCCGCTCCTACGCCGCTGGAACCGCGCCTCCGCGCATGAATCGAGAGAGCTCGTCGGGATCGAAGAAGCTATCCGATATATTTCTGGACGACCTTCCGCGTCTCTCTCTCTCTCTCTCTCTCTCTCTCCGCTCGAGTATTCTGCGATTCCGAGCGGACTCGCTTTCGATCGCGCTTTGTACGAATTAGAATTTGTTTTTTGCTATACGCGAATTCAGGGTCGTTTCCTGTTCTTTATTATTATGGTACCTTTGTATTCTTTTGGAAGTATCCTGGAAGATATCAAGGTTACAAATTATGCAATAAATACATTAGATATTTCTTACATTATTTTTTTGTGATTTTTCAACTGATTTTCTTAAAGTTAACCCTTTGCTGTCTTTGGAGCCATTTTAACTGGAAATCCAAGATATTTTTCCAGACTAATAGCGTTTCTATTTGACATAACCTGGTGTAATTGATATATTATGGAATTAAGTAATATTCAGTTAATAACTCTTAACAATTTTTTGAATATAAGTAAATTGGTGAAATTTATTTTGAAACATACCATGATAATTTCTAGCGGTGCTAAAAATTGCGGTCGAATGGCCTTCGGGTCGCCATTCCAAATGGTTTAAAAAATGTCTTGGAATTCAAGTAAACGTATAATAAATTTTTAAAAATTCAAATAAATGTGTAATAATTCAAATAAACGTTTAGAAATTCAAATAAATGTTTAGAAATTCAAATAAATGTCTACTAATTCAAACAAATGCTTAAAAATTTAAATAAACGTCTAACAGTACTAATAAACGTTTAAAAATTCAAATAAACATCTAACCATGCAAATAAATGCTTCACGAGTAAGGAATAAAAATCTCGTCCACGTCCTCGTAACTATAGTTTCCCGTCGATCGAACGGATTTCGCCTAACTCCGGCCCGAGTTAGACGACACAGGTTCGAGATCGCTGACCTCCCACGACACATTTTTCGTGGCCGCTGTCAAAAGAGGTTGCAACAGCCTAACCGGTTAAATGACATTCCCAAGCAAAATTCGGTGCCTCCGAATGACCGCAGCTTCGCGAGAAGCGCATCGCGCGGTGACGTCCGCGACACGCAGAGTAAAGCGGTCGCCAAAAGCGTCGTAAATCGACGGAATAACATCGCTTCGCTCGTAACACGAGTCGCGCGTCGTTAACACCGACGCGAGCGACGCGCCGTGACGCAAATACCGCGCGCGAGAGAGTGCCGGAGAGCTCGGAGTCGAGCGGGGCCGATCACGGCCGAACTGCGGAGAACTACGCGGCGTGGAAACCGTTCCGCGGCCGATCGGGTTCGACTTTACAACCGTAGGAGCTTGTTCCACCGGGCCGATTAAACGGTGGTACGCGATCGTAAATCCGCGCGCTATCGCGAAGAACGCCACTGATTACAAGAGCACCGTGGCGCTCTCGCGGTGACGTAAAACTCGGCCGATTATGCCGTTTACGTTCGAGCACGTTAATTCTGGTGAAATCTGGTTCGCCGAGACCTCTCCGTTCCCCGACCCCCCGCTGTGCCCCCCTCCCCGATCGCGGCGAGGACGACGAGTCGATCGGCTGGTCTTCGTCGAGCGGGGAATCGAATCGAATCGAATCGAGCCGATTCGCGGTCGATCGCGACGCTTCGGCAGCCGCCGCGGCGACTCGTAAATTCCCGCCGAGAGGACGCCGTATGATTTATCGGAACCAACTTTCCGCGGGATCGCGAATTTTCTGCTCGGATTATGGAAATTTTATCGGGCACCGGCTCTATGAATAAAAATAGTGTACAGCGGCGATCGTAAAACCGGCTCCCTAGGTACGTCGATGCGGTACTGCGCGATAAAGGAACGGCGCTATTTGAAATTAACGGGATTTTTATTTAGTTAATATTACCAGTAGAGTAAACTAATTAATTCAATATTACAAGCAAGGTTTTCTTTTTATTCGGAATTTTTTAATATTAGTTTAAACGTACAGGGATCAAATGGAATCGATTTTAAAGGGCTAGCTTTTAAACAAGTCTATTGTCAGAGTGAGATAGAAATATGTCAAAGTTTATTTAACTTAGATTTTAATATATTCGTTGCTCCAATCGAAACTGTATACGGCAAAGAATCATTTCGAATAATAATTGTATTTGGATAATGTGTGAATAAATTCTTCTAATAAAATTTTATTCGGATAATACACAGAGTGCACCCTTGAGACAAACTTTAATCGAATAATATTTATAACAAACTCCTCGAGTCAAATTTTCCAAATTTCCAGATTTCATTCCAGTAATATTACAAATTGACTCAAGAATATAACGAACAAAATTTGATTCAGGAAACATTTCGAACATTTTATTTTTATAAGATCCCAAATCAATTCTCCAAATGGATCTTTATTCGAGAATTATGTTCAAGAAACTCTTCGAATAAAATTATATTCACTATTAAAAAATATCAATACGTATTTTTCCACCTTCATTGTCCACTACTGATAAAAACTAGCTAAAAATTTTTGCATCAATTGTTAATAATCAGCGATGATAAAATGATGTAATTCCATTAAGCAGACGTCATTATTCTCCAGCAGACATGGTACAGAAACATCGGTTTAAGGGTACCAAAAGGGCGAGCGAGAGAGAAAGAGAGAGAGAGAGAGTCTCTCTGGTTTTACCGTGGAAACTAGCTTAGCCAAGTTGCACGGTTTATCAGCCATAATTCACGGGGGAGAACCGTGCGAAAGCAAGTCGGTAGCTCGGCGTCGGCGCGCGCGCGCGGGCGCGGGCAATAACAATTAATGCGGCGAAACAGTAGCTGGCAAAGTTTACGAGGCTGTTGCCGAGGAGAGAGGGGGGGAGAGAGAGAGAGAGAGAGAGGAGGAGGAGGAGGAGATTCTCTACGCGGCGGACCGTTGTAGCGACGTTGTTGCAACAAGCCTACAATAACAGACAGTCGGACAAGACAGACTGCTCGGCTCTGCTCTCTCCGGCGACTATACGCTTTGCTCTGCCACGCTCTCGCTCTCCGCGCGCCGATCTGCTCGCGCGCACGCGTTTATGATCCGCCGCCGCGTCGCGCCCCGTCGTCCGCCTTTGTCTTCAAGGACAATGAGATCAAATCGTGGTTTAATAAGGAGGCGGGGAGGGGGAACGCCCAGGGAGAAACGTAACGTGATTAATGAGCGCGCTATAAATCACGCTCGACCCGAGAACAACCCTTTTTCCGCCAGCTGCGCCCACTGCCACCGACCACCGGTTTCTTCTTTAACGAGCTTCGAGATGCAACGAGACGCATCCCTGCACTACCCCCGTGCGGTGGCTGCAATTTTCGAAGAAAACCATTAGTTTCGACGAGCGGAACCCCTCGACTCCAACCCCTACGGCCTCGCGGTTCTTTATTTTTTAATCGCGGAGCTGGGGATGAATGATTTCTCGAAATAGTAAATTACTAAAATTATGATAATGAATTTATAAACTTTTTTTATAAATTACTAAACAGATAAACATTTTTTGGAATAGTAGTTCTAGTAATAGTTTCAATTTAATTGATTTTAAATGATATTTCCATCTGTAGTTGCTAGGAATATTTGTAATAGAAATGTAATAATATTTATTATCTATTTACTATTGCAAAAGCCTATTTTCCATTAACAGAATTTATTTTGCCTGATCAAAATTTAAATATTCCAATTACTTTAATGAGAAGTCAGGTATCTACTACCCCAGTCGCTAGTCTCACAATTTTTGTTTCTCTATTTGTTATTAAAATATTAAGCGGTGTCATCTAGCTGTCAATAGCTCTTTTATTTAGCCCTTAATTAACAGTCCTAATAGCATAATTTTCCCTTCGCATTATGTTCACAACTGTCTAGGGGTGTCGCGCACCCCCTGCGCCGCTTTATGTAACTTTAACTGACACTCTCTTCTCCACTATTAACATCCAACTTATGGCACCTTTATCGCCTGTTTATTCTTACTTCAAGTCTTACCATAAACGACGGCATTACGAAAATCTCTTCAAATTCATTGAAAGCGCAATTACCTGTGGCTTCGCCGCGAAGCGATCCTGAGCTGGTCGTAGCCGAAGTTTTATTTCGGTCGAGCCCGGGTCTCGCGGAGGGCGGCGAATCGAATCGATGTTCCCCGAAGATCCAATCTTGAGGGAGTGCTGCTGCTACTCGACTGTTTTTCTCTCTCTCTCTCTCTCTCTCTTTCGACTCGTTGTTTCAAAGGGTCCCCGGGAACTCGTGGGAGGGTTGTGTGTGTCTGGCTAATTACGCGTTGGAAAGGGAGCCAAGCCCCGAGATGACATAAACGCGACGCCTCGAGAACCTCCGAGAGAAACTTACCGGAGCAGAGAGAGAGAGAGAGAGAGAGAGAGAATAGAGAACGCTTAGGTGACCAGGTCAGGGACTCTCCTTCCACGCGGGCCAATCGCGTCTCCTTCTTTCTCTATCCTGCT
>NC_135781.1:4309738-4441255 GCF_028453695.1 Augochlora pura
CCGTCCCCTCCGGTCGGTTTTTAGTCCGGCGTCACGCGGTCCACGCGTTTTCCGCCATTGTCTCCGCGGCGTTCGCCTCCCAGGAACCGACTCACTCGACGTAACTCGTAAATACCATCGTCCCCCTCCGCACCCGTTCTCGTGCTCTTTTCAACGCGAGAACCCGGCCCTTCGACTAGGGGCGAGGAAGGGGGGGGGGCGGGGGGACGAACTGCCGCGTTGATTAATGATCGCCGTGGTACGGCACCGTGATAAATCGCGAGCGTTCGCGGGAGACAGTTTTTCCGCGCGCGCTCCGCCTCGGTCGGATTTGTCCCCGGATCGGTTTTTTAATTAACAACCCGCGTAAATGAGCGCGTACCCGGGGACGCGCGCGATTAACGCCGATTTATACCCGCGCCGCCATTGAAATGACCGAAGAAAAGCCCCGGGGGAGGGGTGGGGTGGTAATACGCTTCTCCATTTCGATCTTATGGGGACTCGGGTTTCTCCTGTGTTAATTAAACGATCGTTGTTCCGACGATTCGAGAATTGTTAACCGGCCGTGTGTGCCTTTTTTCGGGGCGACGTTAGGTTATCGATCTCTCGCGTGATTTGTGGCAGTCGACGGTTTTAATGTTGGTAATAATGGATTTAGGTATCGAGCGTACCGGCGGTTATCCTTGTAATTATCTCGGCCGTTTAGTTTATTTATAGCCGAATTATTCTGTTACAGTTTTAGCACGGTCTTTTTTATCGCGTAGTCGCCGTGTTAGTGTACTTGTTTTGTTTTACCTGATTGTTTGCCCCGTAATTAAAATAAAATAAGAAGTAAAAGTAAAATAATCTTTAAATTATTAAAGTAACATAAATACAGAACATTAGTTAGATAAACATTATTGCATAGGAAAGGAAACTATAAAGACATTATAATAGTTAGAGAACATTTTTATATTTGTACACAATTTATTGAAATTATTTATTTATACAATTTTTACTTTGCTAAAATTCGCAGCCTAATTATATACTAAATCAAGCTTTCAACGGTTCCTTAACCCATTCGCTGCCAAGCCTAAATTATATAAAGTCATTCCCATTGCAATTTATATTTCATCATTTATATTTTATCATTCTCTATAAGAAATAAAGTATTATTTTTGTAAAAAATTTTATTTGTAGTATTTTTTCAAGTTTTTTACATATTTATATTTATGTTTGTGGCCACAAAAGATTTGCTAATTCAAAAGCCTGCATGTTATAATATATTTAAAGTAGGACGAGTATACTCGTCCTGGCAATGCGTGACACCCTGCCAAAGACGTGTATACTCGTCCTTGGCAGCGAATGGGATAATGAAGCATTAGCCATTATTGAAATCGTTAAAATTTGCTAAGCATTGGAAACGCGGAGCAGGTAGTTTCACAAGGCCGATGAATACATCATCGGCCGCAAATAATTGTCTCGCGGTTGGTATTTCAAGTTCAACGGTATCAAGACAGATTTCCATGAATTCTTGATCGAGCGTTGGACGGAGAATGTCCCGGCTGGCACGATGGCCAGATAAGATAATGAAAGTGGAACGCGAAATGTTCACAGGGGCTCCCTCCGCAGGAAATTAAGAAAGATAATAAGCGCAATAGAACACGGCGAAAGGATCGGAGTTGCTACAGTTTGCACAGGGACCATGTCGCAAAATTCTGTGTGTGTGTGTGTGTCTGTGTGTGTTTACACACTTTTAACCGGCTCTGAACATTTCACAAAGCCGCATTCAGCAAACAGACACACGCGCGCACCCGGTATACAATTTCTTAGCCGAGGTCTTCGCGATTCCTTTGAAATTCTGATCATTGTTGGACTACGGATTTTTCTCCGTTTATTTTGCTTGTATCATTTTTTTTATTATATATGTATTTGAAATGTAAAATATTTATGTAAAATGTTATTTCTATTTTCATTGCACTCGCGTGGCGATAGCAGAAAATTTTATTCTTTGCATTTCTTTTCTCTGTAATAAATGGTTTTATTATTCGTATACATTGATAACATTTTTCTGCAATTCTTCTGCAATTCTTCTGCATAGAGACAATTTTCTATTGTTCTCCTTTAACAAGCATAATATTTTACAGAATATATAAACGTCTGCAGATCGATCTAGTGTTTGTCTAAAATATCTTACTTACCTATTTTTCATTTTTCAATTAATGAATTAATTAATTTATTCTTGTATTAATTAATTAATTTATTTATTTCATTTCTGAGTGAAATGGTCTCTGATAACGCACACGTGTTGGTTAAAACAGATATGTACAACATAAAATGAAACGAGCCTAGAGTTACTATTCCAAGACAATGTCAATTTTTCTTTAATTTTTAACACTTGCAATCAATTCCCTAACAGATAGTAATTAACACAGTTACATTAGATGATCGTAGATTATAGTACAATAATTAGCGTGTCCAGTCTATGCAAGAATTCAATCTGAATGGTGTTGTTTCAGGGGACAAGTACTAGGCCGGTTCCCGCCGAGAACTCAGCGGACCTGGAGATCATAATGAAGGTAAGCAGCCCGTTTGCTCTCTGTTCGCCATTATCGCCCGTTTCAATTCACCGGGGGAATCGGATAGCCAACGACTGGTTTTCACGGGGGCGATCGACTGCGATACGCCTCGTCCGGCCAGTAAGCGTCGAAACTTTGCCTTTAACTTAACCGTGCTGTCGTTGGAAGTCGGGCTTTCGGTCGATAAGTCAATTTTCTCGGGCGATACAACGTTCCCCCCCTCTCTCTCTCTCTCTCTCTCTCTTTCTCTCGCTCTGTGGTGGTCATATCGCGGCTGTCGTTCAACCGAATCGACTCGCCGTTTCGGCTAGCCGTGTGTATCGGCTTTCGCCGGCCGCCGAGAGAACACAATTTCGCGCCCTACACCAGCGACGGAAACTTTGTCGCCACGTTAATGGAACGTATCCAACGACGACGCGCGCCGCGTTTCTTCCTTCTCTATTTCCCCTGTTCCGGCGAAAAACCGAATAGGAACGCGTCCTCTTTCGACCGGGGGCCTCTCTCTCTCTCTCTTTCTCTCTCTCTCTCTCTCTCTCTCTCGTCTGCCGGGGCCATTCGGCCGCCTTTTCGAGCCACACGTCTCGGTTAACAGAGGCGACGTTCGACCGAACGACACGCGCCGATTTTCGTGTTACCCTGCACACAATCGCTCTTTGTAGTCCGGTCCCGGGGTCCTGCCTCGATCCGACACGGCCAATCTGCGCCATTTTTATAGTATACCGTGGATCCCGCGAGGAAATTAGTCGCGGAGATACCTGTGACATTGTTGCAGGCGTGGTTTCTCTTGTCTCGGATAATTGTTTATTGTTAGATAATTATTTTAATCACTTTTCTTTCGATCGAATATTTTATTTTAATAATACAGTGTTCGTCATTATTTATTCCGTTTATTAGAATAATTCTTTATTTGGTTAGGTTAGTTGAATAGAGGATAAATTATTTTATTTGTTTCCGTGAATTATTCTGTTTCGAATCATTCTTTTGCTCGAATGAAGAATTAATTATTCTATTTACTCGAATAAATCTTTATTCGGTTGAATTATTCTATTTATTCGAATAATTCTCTATTCGGTTGAATTATTCTATTTATTTGAATATAGAATAAATCATCCCATTTATTCGAATAAAGAATTTTATAGAATTTACTATATTTATTCAAATACAGAATAAACCATTCTATTTATCCGAATACACGATAAATTATTCTACTTATACGAATCAAAAATAAATTATTCTACTTATACGAATCAAAAATAAATTATTCTACTTATCCAAATAATTCTGTATTTAATCGTATTATACCATTTCGACAAACTCTCTGTTCGAACAATTGCATTTCATCGAGTAAATTCAATCTATCCGTTCAAATAAACATTGCCACAAGAATATCGTTTCCACGAATCAGTGAAGATCGGACTTCACCGGTGAAGTTGCCGCACGCAGACACACACGTATGCTTGGCTTTTCGCTTTTATCGTGTACTGCGTAAGACGTAAGACACCGTGGCTGGAGTTCCGTGGGAAAGAAATAGCCTGTCGAACGGTTCAGACGATGTCGAAACGTCCCGTCTATTTATAAGGGCATCCTTGAAGCGTGCCGGTTCGATTCGAGCTATTTCGAGCCGGCGATTCCACGGACACGACCGTGAAACTAATCGAAAGTTTGACCCGCGGATTGCTCGAGAGCCGACCGCCGAGACTGTTACCTTTTTAAATCGATCCTCGATTTGTCCCAAGGAACGATGTTGTACGCGGTTATGCATTGTCGAACACTATCTGTTGGGGCGTCACGGCGTCGATCAGTAATAGCGACGAACTATGACGCTATAGAAGTGGACTGTATTAAAATGTGGACTTGGAATTTCACTCACTTTATTATTTAGCTTACTATAATACACTTTTGCTCTCAGGTTTAGAATTCTACACTAATTCGTGATCTATGTTCTACTCGTTTCTGTGGTCTGAATGTTTCTATAGTCGAAATGTTTCTAATATTTTGACGTCGTACGAGCTTTTACGAAAGCTCGGTCCAGGAAGAAGTTGGTGGAAGTGGTAACAAATCTAAAAGTGGGGATCGGAAGAAACTCTATGGTAGGGGTTGGTTTTCGCAACGATTGACAGGGATTTCCTCCAGGTTTGAATGAAGCGTAAAAATACATAGCTGCTCGCGGAACGGTCGCGAGCCTGCCTTGGGCCTTCAGGCCTCTGTCCGCGGAGCCCCTTTGGAAACCCCCGAGTTTTATGATGCCAGCGTTCGCTATTGAGACCGAAAACAGGAGATTGTAAACCGATTACCATGCGTCGCGCGAAATACTAAAATTACTTGATGGTTCGGTTCCTCAAAAATAGCATTTTACCATTACTAGCATCATAAACTATAATTTGTCTTCATTGTTTGAAAATCGTCCTTGGGGCCCTGTGCCCAGGACTCAACACTATCATACGCTTGCAAACAGTAGCGAGTACCATTGAGTATTAGCAAATGTTGGCAAATAATAGGAAATGTTGCCAAATAATAGGGAACATTGTCAAATAATAATAAACATTGTCAAATAATAGCAAACGTAGTCAAACAGTATAAAATGTTGTCAATCAGTATTAAACATCGTTAAAGAGTATTGAACGTAGTCAAACAGTATCAAACATTGTCAATCAGTATTAAACATCGTTGAAGAGTATTAAACATTGTCAAATAGTAGCAAACAGTGGCAAACGTAGTCAAACGGTGTTAAACATTATCAAACAGTAGCAAACGTAGCCAAACAGTAGCAAACGTAGTCAAACAGTATTAAACATCGTCAAACAGTAGCAAACGTAGCCAAACAGTAGCAAACGTAGTAAAACAGTAGCAAACGCAGTCAAACAGTAGCAAACGTAGCCAAACAGTATTAAACATTAGCAAACAGTATTAACCATCGCCAAACAGTGGCAAACATCGTAAAACACTAGCTGACATAATCAAGCAGTAGCAGACATAGTCATCCACTCCGCGGAAACGGGAAGAAACACCGCGGAACTTCGCGTTCTCGATAACGAGGTCCTCGAGCGTCGTCGGAGTCGTTCGGCGCGGCGAAATCGAACGCGGAAAGTTATCGCGAAGCGGTCCCGAATGATGCTCCTTGGGCTCACGTCCTTTCGTATCCGACGCCGGTCACGTGCGGCCGTGATTACCGGCAATCTTCAGCGGCGTGTAATCGCGTTTCCTTTTAAATCAACACCGCGCGGCGCGGCGAAGCAATTCCGCACGATTTCGCCGAGACGCGGTGATACGCTCGCCCGGATCCGACCGGAGATCCTCGCGACGCCGATGAAAGTTCCACTCGGCGAACTCGGCGACCCTGTTTATTCGATGCTGCGAGCGGGGGGACGCGTCGCGTCGCGTCGGAATTGATTACGGTGATTTTCGAAGATTGCGCGAACGTTTGGACGCTTGTTCTAAATTTTAGCGGCTCTTTTATGGAAGGGTTGCGTTTGTCGAGATTTCAATGTATAGTGAAGGAATTTATATAGCTTTTTATTTGGTATAGAAAATCGTGTCACATGGTGTACTATTTTTTTAATGTTTCTTTTTTGACCTCAAATTTAAGTTAAATTCATTTGTTATAGAATACCTTGATTGATATAGTATATTATATACAATATATACATATTTTTTTCAGATATGTTATATAATTTTACCCATCTATCATTAACATATAAAACTTGAAGTGAACACAAATAAATAGTAATCTTGTCTAATCTAAAACTCCTTGGAATATATTTTAATAAAGTAACAAAATTAAAGCAAACTTTATTCTTACAACTTTCGAATTTTATAAATCATCCAAAAATGAAAATACGATGCTTTTCAATGCTTTAAATAAACTAATGAGTACAGATACTGAATAATGAATAATCAATAATTACTAAATCATGTTGTCCTTTCAATATCTACTCGTTTAAATACAGAGCGCAAAAATGGTAGTTGAACCGAATATTTCCGCGTGCCGTTGTAAATGGCCGGATCGAAAACAGAGGGGGAGTCGGACAACGGGGGCCGACAATTTGGCGGAACATAATTACTCGGCAACTACGGGAAGCGCCGAGTGTCTGCCGTTGAATCCGACGACGACGACGACGACAACGACGACGACGTATTTACGTCGCGAAAAGGACGATCGAGCGGAGCAACCGTCCGGACAAAGGCCCCGAATCCGAGCAGAAAGCCGATAATTAAGCAGCGCTCTCGGCTGTCGACAAATTCCTCCTCCGTGAAAGCGACACTCGAAAATGGCGGACCCGTCTACACACCTGGCCATCGACACGGCATTAATCGCGCCCCATCGGCCGATAACAGATCCACCTACTGTAAGGACATTAATTGCAGCCCCCACCCCACCCCTCCCCCCTCATCGGGGAGTATCTCGATGCCGGGGCGAACGTGTGTCACAATATCGCGGCGCCATAATGATATCAATTCGCTGATAATCGCCGTTAAGCCATGTCCATAAATTAACGGCCGCGCCTGGCAACACCTGCCAGCTTTTACCCCGGTCCTGAAACCGAGTGCATTATATCGTCGCACGTGCGGCGCGGTTTTCCGCGCTATTGGATCGCCGCGAAAGGCGGAGAGAGAGAGAGAGAGAGAGAGAGAGAGAGAGAGAGAGAGACTTGTTTTCCGCGGCGGCCGACGACGCGGTTTTCGTCGCCGGAAGATCGGCCGCTCGAAGACTCCCACGCCCCCTTCCCCCCCTCCTCCAAACCCCCGGACCGCTCCCGCGGCATCATTATTCTCTATTCACGAATAGAACTGGGTCAGGCAACAGTTTATCAAACCGACTGCGACGTATCTGCTGCGACGAACGGAGCCCGCCCGGACAAATTGTTCCCGATGAAAAACCGCTTCCGAGATAACGACCGCCACTCGTCGCCCGGATGCCTTGATAAATATTAATGTCTCCGCTAAACTTTCCCCCGGAATCTAATTAAAGAACGTGCAAAAATTACCGCCGGGTTCCGCGGCGAAGCACAGTCGGTACGGGCGGGACGCTTCTTCTTCTGCCGGTCGGGAAACGGCGGCTTTTTATGGTCGATGGGAATTTTTATGGCGTGATCGATGCGCGCGATTTGGGAAACACGGCGAATGTAGGATGCGTTCTTTGGATTTTAAATGCTAGAGTAATGCTTTCGAGTTTGCACAAACTTCTACAGTTAATTTTTATAATCAGAGCTGCTTGTTGATTTGTAAGTGTGCGAGGTTTAAGGCACTTGAATCAATAAGTGCTAATCGAGCTTGAAGTGTTAAGATATTATAGGAATGTTTCGAAGTTTGCACAAACGTTTATTGGAGTGTAACTTTGCAGTCGAAGCTGTTTGTAATGTTACGAGAGAGACGGTTTGAGAAACTTAGTTGAACAAATATTATTAAACAGTTGGGTGTGAGTTAAGGTGTTAATGGTAGAGGAATGCAGCGAAGTTTGCACAAACATCTAAACGAGCCTAAGTTTACAGTTCTCGGTAATTTTACAAGTGTGCTAGGATTAAGAGACTTCACACGACAAATATTAGTCAATCTTGATTAGTTAAGATGTTAGAGAAGTGCATCGATGTTTGCACAAACTTCTATTGGAGTTTAACTTTGCAGTCGAAGATGTTCGGTCAAAGAGAAGTTATGCTTCGGAAGTTGCAAGGATTAAGAGACATTATTCAGCTTCATGAAAATGATGGATAAAATTGGATTATATATTAAATTAATATTTTAAGGTTCAAGTAATAGTTAAAAGAATCAAATATGTCAGAAAGCAGTGTTTGTGGGTTGATAAGTTTGTAAGACTTAAGAATCGCTGTCTAACATTACTGCAGCTTTAAAGCGTATTAAGGAAGCGTTTGATGGTTTGTGCAAACATTTGAAAACATTTAAACTTACGCCTAACAGTATATAGTTAATCAAATGTATAAAGATTAACAAATATTATTGGACAAACTTTTAGTAGAAAGCTATTCATTAGTCTCAATGTTAGTACTGCTAAACCAATCAAAATCACTGATTCGTGACTTTTTCTTCTCCCTGGTATTATAAAAATAAAAATATTTGTCAGAAAAATTTTCATATACACTTCCTTATTGACGTATAAATTACGATATAAATCATCTGAAATTGAAATAAACCCAGTCTTAATATTAATATAAAATAATATATATTAGTCACGCTTAGAGCTCGCCAACTCTATTACTTACACCTTCTCAGAACATTAAACCACCATACAAGCTTCTACCATCAATGGCACAAGTATCGCTTGCCCCGTCAAAAATAATTCCACCAATTTCAATCTCCATATTTCGACAGTCTAAGTCCGTTAATTACGACAATACAACTACACCGAGCACAGCAGAGCGTACAAAGGGCGCCCGGGAACTCTCCCTTATCAAACAACTAGCAACTTTTACGAACCGCCGCCGGTTCTAGCCGCAATTTAATCCGCCGACAGGAATCCTCCCTCTGAACGCGTCGAAACCACCAAGGAATCGGAGGCACGGCTACCCAGGGATCAAAGCTTAGCTCCGGCAAATCCAAAGCCCTCTATTCCCAATCGGCCCGGCGACACAGCGCGGTCCTCTCGATGCTCGTCATCCCGGGCTGCGCAGGGGGTTCGCGTGGTCCGCGTCCAGTTGGTGGAACGAACTCGGGAGATCTCGTTCTTATCAGGGATCGGGCTGGAACGTAGAAGGCCGACGCTCGTTGGAGTGGCGCGGCAGACAGGCCGGGCCCCGGAATCACCGCGAAATGGACCATCCGTTCGCGCAGTTTCCGTCGAGGGTAGTCGGACGGTTACCGTCCTCCAGGCTTTTCCACTTGGAGCGCGAATTTATGACGATACTACCGGCCGGTTACCCCCCCCTCTCTCTCTCTCTTGCTCTGTCTCTTTCCGTTCCACTCGGTCACTCGGTTGGTCTCTCTGTCAGCTAGGCAGAGCCGGTGTACAGTTCTCTCGGGCCGCCCCTCTCTCCGCCGCGCGCCGGCCGCATCCTCGTCCCATCGTGCCCCGGCCGTTTGGTATAGAAGCACCGTCGAGGCCCATGAATTATTCTCACGGCTCTGCCCGTGGGAAAATACGAGAGTTGCGCCAGTAGGCATCGTAAATGCGGCTGCTAATTGCGCTCGGCGACGACCACCGGCCGGCGCGGCGCTCGCGCGGTCCGACCAGAGCACAGAGCCTAGCCAGCACCAGCACCAGCACCAGCACCGGCAGCAGCGGCGGCCCGGGCTCCTGAATATCGCGTTCTTTTTTTTCGGCCGCCGCACCGTTATCACCGGTCGGTCCGCCGTCCGCCGTCCACCCCCCCCACTCCACCCCCAGATCCTCGGCTCCGCAAGCCCGATTCGACCCCCTCGCCGATTAATCGAGAGATTTTCAGGCTTCCATTACGGCACACCGACTGTGTCCGCTCCGGGATATTCGCGCGTAACCTTCCCGCGCCTGACCATCGTCGTTGCCGCAGGATTTCGCGTCCCCCCTCCACCCCCAGCCTCTCGCCCTCTCCGCCTTTTTTTTCCCCGGTCCGGCCGACCCCGGTTAAATTCGATTCTCGTGTAGCCCCTATAAATCGCGGATTATCCAGTTTTCCCGCGCCACCGGACCGGCCGCGGCTTCGATCGGCCGCCTCGCGGTCCTTTTTGCGGGCTCTCGCGATCCCGTATCTTTCACTTCCACCGCATCGTCTGCGCCCTTTCTATGGGCCGCTCGATCGCGCAGTAAGCGTTTCAGGAGTTTCGATGCTGCGTTTCATTGTTTTTTGATTCGCGGTGACGCCGCTTGTTTCATTTTAGTGATTATAAAGAGCGTGCATGGCGTTTAATTTATTCATCTGTTATTTTTAAAATGTGCTTCGGGGTTGTGCATTTTTCAGCACGATGTTGCGCGGTTTAAAGGGGTGTAGCATGTGGCGCGTTTATTTTTTTATTCGCGGAGCCGGAGATTTTAAAATCAGCTTTTTTCTTTAAACGAGATACTGTGTTTTTGAAAGAGTGACGAATTTTAGGGAAAAATCGTTGACTTGTATTCCTAAATTTAGTTTTATTCATCCTTATTAGTCTCAGTTTAGAAAATTTTTATGTACATTTAAACACTATCTTGTTATAGTGTAAATTCAGTTCTGCAAATACTGTTTTATGTAACAGGTCTGAGTTTTATTGTTAATAAATGGTGCATTACGATCCATTCAACGATACGCATAATTACTTGAATAATACAATTTTCGTTAATGCGATTGTAATAATAATGTTAGAATAATTTGGAAATTTCGTGGGAAATAAATATAACGTCGTTTAATATTATTGCATCTCTATCTAAAAAATTATCTGAAATGCAATTAGAAATTAATTAATTACAAAGAAAACTTCGAAGAAATCTTTAAAGGAAGCATTAGCCTTCAATACAAAATAATGCAGAATTTTTATATATCGACTTCCAATGAACTAATGCACTATATAATTAAATTACTATACCGATAAAAATATTAAATAAATAACAAGACGATTACCGACGAATTTGATTATATTTTACAGAAACCTAGAAAAATGACAAAATCAGAGAAAAATAAAATAAAATAGTACAATCATCCTTGTAACCTCAAAAATTTGCGTCAAATTTCAAATACTCCCCCAATATTATCCCTACCCAATACGAAATATAATGACAATTTTAAACAACATGCCGCATCATTTTTAATAAATTTCGTCAGTAGATTCCAGAAACTCAGATATCAAAAAGATCCAAGTAAAAGATCAAACGAGAAGCAACGCAAACTATCGTTATTTCGGCGAGAGTATTCGCCCGGCAAAATCGCGAGCAGCAGGCGTCGGTGGCGATTAAGACCGAGTCGATTAGGTCAACTGGACGTCGATTAAGTGAGCCTCCCGGCCGGGAACTCGGTTGGTTCCCGATTCCGACGCGCGAGGAAGTTTCGTCGTTTTCACGGCCGGTCGATGGAAATGTTAACGTTTTCGCCGGGGCGACGCGCGCGCGGGTCCGAGGGGGTTTCCACGGCCGAACGGAGAAGGGTGGGCGGCGCGGGGGTGGTTGGCAAGCGGCGGCGGCGGCGACACTCGTTGCATCGGCCTCCCGAGTGCGGCCGACGAAGGGAAAGAGCAAGTGCAACGCGCAAGTGCAGTCCCGCGAGTCCTCTCGAAGAGATGTTCCGCGGAACATTGTTACGCTCGCGTTGCGTCGCGATATATACAAATACCATTGCGGCGGCGCTTCCGCCCTCCTCGTCACCCTCCCCACCTCCACCCCGTTGCCACCCCTCGTCCCGGAAAAGCCGAATCGCCGCGCCGTTTACGGAGCCGGGAATGTTATATTCGGAATAACGTTTGTTCCGCGGATCCCGCGCGAGCTGCGCCCGGCGATTTCCAGTACCGAATACGAGCGTTTTTATAGGCATTTCCCGAATCAATCAGGCGGCAGTTCATCGGTCCAAAACTTTTATATCCGTTGCATAATTAACCTCGAAGAGCGTCGACTCGCTTTTCCTTTCGATATTCGGTGAATTATTCTGTTGTTAGTTTCGTCCTCCTCGAGGTTTAAGAGACTCGTATTTCCGTCGGGCGATCAACCCTCGAGAGGGTAGATAGACCATTGCACCTATTATAGATAGATAATTTGCTATATCATCGAACTCTCGTTTGTTTAATTTTCCTTTCGCAGTCGCGGAGCTCTACTGGATTAAAAGAACGAAGCTCGAAAATATTTTATCTTGTGTCATAATTGCGCTTTTCAACCCCAGAGTGACTCGCTTCTATTTTTCGTCATAATTAATATTTGGGGGTTGCATTTTAATGTATACGATATGTAGAAATTGTTATTTATTTAGTGGCCATTAGACCTTTTTAAATTATGCAAACGTGATACACATAATATGGAACAAAATAAATTTTGCAGAGAGAAAAGGATTAATAAAATGACCTTCTGCATCGCGGAGGCTATTAAATTAGTTATTTACTAGATTATAAAAATATATAGTGTATATTATTATATCATATTTATATACTATTATATACTATTCATAAATTACTCCCACATTATCTCAATATTTTCGTACTTATTTCGCCGCTCGCGAATGATAAATTTCGCAAAAGCCGCCGGCAACGCCGTGGATTAAATGCGCGTCGACTGTCGAAAATTATTTATAAAGTCGACGGTAACGGCGCATTGCTGTCAAATCGTATTTGTTACCACTCGTTAGCGATAACGACGAACCGAACGCGAAATTACCCGATATCGTCGATCACGATATCTACAATACACTTCCGGGCGCGGACCGATTGTCGACCAAGCTTTTACAAGTTCATCGGGGGAAATCATCTTTGTGTGTTCGCCGAAACATCGTTTCACGGGCGATTCTCCCCGTTAATTAAAACTAGCCCATAATCACGGGACGACCGAGCGGGGCGCGCGTCGAGTATAGGCGAAACGTGTAACGGGAGAGGCGGCGCCGGTCGGAGCGTGCCGTTCCGAATTAATTAAATTCCCATCAGTATGTTTGAAATTCGCGGATAAATTCTTGATGGATAATTCACGCTCGTTATCATCTACTAGATGCGAATTAGCACGTTCCCGTGATTTAGTATCAATTTTAATGTTCTCCGACGGACGGGGCAACGCCGCTCATCCGATAATCGGCCGGAGGCGAATAAGAATTAATTGGTATCGGATAATATAGATACCGTGGTTGGGCTGATCGATTAACATCCCGCTCGACGCTCGAGTTTTTCCGCAGGACCGTACGTCCCTGTACGTATGCGCCTGCTGTGTATGTGTGTCGGGAACGTGTTATCCCTTCCTCGCGCGGCGCGCGCGCGATTTGAATACCGTATTACCAGAACCTTTTCCTTGCCGCGCGTTTAATATTCATGGGACGTCCCGTGCCGCGCCGCGTATGAACATATCGACTGACCCCGGCGTTACCAATCGCCAATAAAACACAGCCGAAAGCCGGTCTCTCCCGTCTGCCCCCGAAGTCGGGCAAACTCAAAGATAGTAGTCTCCTGCTCTTCCTCGAGGGAACTCTTCACGGCACGCGCACGCGCCCGCGCAATCGGTGTCCCATCAATCCGAACTCCTCCGAGGATTCCATGGAATGGTCCGTCCTATCTGTCCTATACGTGTGCGTGCACACACACACGCGCGAATTACATACACACCGAGTCGATTTCATTTAGCTTGACAAACTTATTTACACACCGGCTCGGCTTTAATTGCTGCGCCCGTGTTCCCCCCTCTCTCTCTCTCTCCTCTCGTCTCTGCTCGCGCCGTTTAATCCGCCACTTAATTACTTCATTTATTCACCGATTAATTCGCACTTTTTCCCTGAGCCCCCTCCCCCCCAAGCGCGAGCAATATTATTCCGCGAGACGTTCCGTCGCGCGCGCAAGCTGCCAACATGAAAGTTTCGAGGAAAGTTCGAGAGCGAGGACGAAACTGCGAGGCTTCTGTTTGACTTCGGCTATTGCTTTTAGTTTTGTATTCGATGGCGGAATACGAGTTGGGGGATTACTTAGGCGATTCGGGTTGTTTGTGGAGGCCCTGGAAGGCGCAGGAGCCTTTGACAATCAAAGTTAATCGCGTTTATTTATTGGATTTCGATGATTCGATAGAGCAAAGGAGGAAATTATGAATTAAGTGTTCCTGGTTCGTGGATTAAATTTCATTGTTTCGTGAAATTAAATCAAGTGTGATGAAGATGATCTTTTAACTATTTTAGTTAAATTAGAAATAATAAAAAATATCTTTTGTGTAGAATAATGTAGAATTTTTATATCGGCTTCGAAATGAAATTGTGCACGATTCAATTAAATTGCTACTCTGCAAAAATAGCAAATTAATGAGAAGAAGAACATATAGACGAATTTAATTATATTTTAGAGATCAACAAAATCGAACGAAGAATATCTGTCTTATACAAAATAATTGACACTGATCTGATCTCATAATAAATCGAGCAACAGAAGGATTAGCCTTTAGTATAGAATAATACAGAATTTTTATATATCGACTTCCAAATCAAATGATACACAATGCAATTAAATTACTATACTGATAAAAGTATTAAATAAATAACAAGAAGAATACTGACGAATTTAATTATATTTCACAGTTCAAGAAAATCCGTCTCAACAAGAATAATTAACAATAATCTG
Organism: Augochlora pura; assembly: GCF_028453695.1. Taxonomy (NCBI): domain Eukaryota; kingdom Metazoa; phylum Arthropoda; class Insecta; order Hymenoptera; family Halictidae; genus Augochlora; species Augochlora pura. Next base: position 4,324,453 of record NC_135781.1, read on the forward strand.
ACCTCATTGAGCAGCAAACCAATAAGCCTTCGATATAAAACGATATTCATAAAATTTTGATACCGGCTGCCGAATTAAAATCGACTCGAGTTAATGGGCCGATGGGAACGCGGCTTCCACCGGGAACAGTTCCGCGATCCGTTAATTCCCTCGAAAACAGGGAGCGGATTCGCGGAACGGCGAGAAACCGCAGGTTACGCGGAAACACGCCGGCTAAATCGGTCGATCTAATTGCGAATCGCGTAGCTGTTTCGCGGAGACCCGCGGATCTTCATCGGTGCTCGTTGGCGGAAGCGGTCTTTCTGCCGTGGGGTCCATTAGGTGTGCACACGTTCGAGACACGAGGTGGGGTGAGTGGGGGAGGGGGAGAGGGGAGAGGAGGGAGCGAGGGGGGAAACTCGAACCGCGAAACGTAAACGCGAACGTAAACGCAAACGAAACGCGGAGGGTAAACACAAACGAAACGCGCGATGCTTCCACGAAGAGGCAGCCGGCAGAGGATCGGCTATGTCCCGTGTAACGGGTGGTTCGATCCTTCTCGCGTGCTCTGCATAATTACCGGAAACTGGCTTCGTGATCCTCGGGGCACCCGAGTGTCGGCCGGCGAAGCGCTTTCGTCGCCGCGAATGATTCACCGGATCACGGGAACCGCGCCGACCGAAATCCCATGGGAACCGGCGATCTTGCACCGTGATTTCACTGTTAGATCTTTCGACGATCTTTTCACTAATTTTTTACATTTTTCTAAAATCTTGGAAAAATTGTAATATTTTTAGTTTACTTTTAAAATCATCACTGTTTTTTGGCGAATTATATTTCACCGCATTTCGGATATTTTCTCTTTTAATCTCATACGTAATCTATTAAATACGAATGAAAATGCCCTCTGAATTGCAATCAAATTTGTGATCTTATTATCATAAAGTAAGGTTTAATATAAAATCTAAATACGAAATTAAATGAAGACGAAATAAAAACTGTGTCGTATTATAGAAATTAATAAAAAATATAGAATCAAATAAATACAATTTCCTTCTTCTCGTAGTAAATTATTATAACTTAAATACTTCGAGATCTCTGTGAAAAAAAAATGGTACGGCAAGAGACGAAATAAATCCAGTCTTAGCATTGTTACAGAACACCTTAGTCGCGTTTAAGACGCGGTAATTTTACCGTTAACGTACGCTTAAACGTTAGAAATTCCTGCGATCGCGGCAACGAAAGAATCTTCGTAATCTCGACGGTTTTTAACGAATAAAAAAAAAAAGAGAGAGAACGTGAAACCGGTCATTCCGAGCGGCATGATTCAGTGTTAAAGACCCAGAAAGCGTTGGTCGTTGACAGAGATCTTGATCGCGTGGCCCTCCCCGTTGTCAGCACTCGGCGCCCCATAAACTCTAGAAAATGCACGCCTCGTACTTGCTATCGCGCGATCTAATTGCCCATTTGGTACTTTGTCGCTGAAAGCAGCCCTCGCCGAACTAGCCCAGGGTTAAGAGCCACGATTTCCACGGTCCCCAGTCACGCCATAGATCATCGAACTGCTTTGTCTCGGGCAGGAATAAATAATTTAGCCGTCCCTTGCCTTGCCGGAGATGGTTTCTTAAAAATTACTTGTACAGCGTTGATGCTCGAGCATCGTAGATGTACGCGGTGTTTGTAAGGGAATAAGTTATGTAAGGGGTGGGGGTAAGATACGCATGCGCGGCAATTTCGCTGTGTTTATTTCTTTATCATATTTTTGTAATCGAGGGATACTTGAAAGAAATTCAATTATTGATGGCGATTTGCAATTTACAGTGATATTTGAAGCTTTAGTAATTTGATTATTAGTCGATTGATATTGTATTAAATTCTGTATAATTTTATTTTGAATTAACAAGTTACGTTATATATATAATTAACAAGTTATAATAAATATAGAAATTATATAATTATAGAAATATAGAAATATAACCGTTCGATTAAGAATGTTAAATAGAGGTAAAAACGAACAATGATTTTGGCGCGATGGAATTTCAAACTTAACCTAACATCCCGTTAAATATCATATAATTATCTATTTCTCATGAAACAGAGCAAAGGTATAACTAACAAGGAACTCGTACATTATTTAGCAAAACCGAACAATTTTAACGACGAATCAATTAACGGGAAGCAATTACCAGCGAAGTTGTCCGATATAATAACGGGTTAATGAAGACACCGAGCATTTAATTCCTATGTACGGTAGCAGTCCCTTGCAAAGATAATTCGCCTAAACATCACTATCTGAACATCCACCAGGCCGGCAATCCTATATCTCTCGCAGTATACGACCGTAATCTAGCGATCATAAATACGACCTCCAATTTACAACCTTGCAAGACCAGACTCGCCGCAGCTATTTACATATAACACTCGTTATCGGACTCACAATGTCTTGCAAGTAGTAATTACTTCGTCGCGTAAAAATCGAGCGAAAACTAGCGCCCGATGAACAGGCGAGCGCGATCGAGATACGAACGCATACAGGGTGCGACGAAAATTCTGTTCAGTTTTGCAAAAATTTTATGCGAATCTATAATAAATTGGTTTTTGGAAATGATGAAATAAAATAAATACTATACAATGCAATACGATATAATACCATACAATATAATATAGTATGATATAATATAATATAATAAATAGTAATGCTATAAAGTAAAAAATACATAGCGCTAATAAAAGAGGTCAAAGTAACTCAATCTCCTTATCGAACAAAAACACTTTTCGAAATTATAATTGCGTCAACTATTATCCGAAAAATTTTTTTATCACTTTAACACGTTCGTCACCGCGTCACCCATATCCGGGTGACATTAATTTCTGACCAATTTTGAAAATTTATTTTTACTGCAATATATTCGAGCAAAATGAATTCGACTATGATTCTTCGAACGCGAAAGAGTTCTAATGTCATCCCCTATGATAAATGTGAACTTTTTAGTTTTATCTTAATTAATTAAATCGCTTTAATTATGTGGGGATTTTAGTATCCAATTGTCGGCGACGAACGTGTATTAATAGCCTAAAAAATTGTACAAATAAACCTAGACGCAAAGACAAAATTTTCTCCGCAGTCTGTACGCATCGAGCGCGAAGAAGTAAATGGCGACTGTGAAGCGGCTGTCGATTACGTGGCGAGCTCGTTAATAATCTTGTCATCGGCTTATATCGGTCGTTAACGAGCGCGTCGCGTCGAGGAATAAACGAAGAATAAGAGACGCAGCCGTTGTTGTTGTTTTATTTTTCCCAGGGGGGGAGAGCAACGGTGGAAAGTGATTCGGCCGATAGTCGGAATCGGAGACACCGAAGCCGTTGCCGCGGACTAATCGCGAATTATTATTCCCGCTCGTTCGTGTGCAGCTTCGCGGGGCGCGTGATTCCCATGCTGAACACGGCCGATTTGCATCCCGCGCGGCCACGGCGACCGCCCGCCCCCCCCCCCCCCCCCCGAACCAAAAAGGACTCGACGCCGTTTGCCAAGAGCTGAGAATTCTCCCAGGGCTGAGTCACCCTCTCTTCGCGGGCGAGCGCGCGCACACACGGTTTCCTGCGCGAACCAGTTTACAACGAGACCCGTGGAAATTGGACGCGATCTACGACGGCTAAACTTCGCGTGCGCCACTTCCGAGTGTCGTTAACCGGCGCGTCGATTATCCCCGGTCCGTTCGGGCGACACCCGAAATCGTGCGACGAGAACGTTGATCCGCTTGGCCCGAAAGTGGCCTCGGTAGAGAGAGAGCTCTGTGGAACCGCGCGAAACGTAATAAGAAAGTAATTTAATCATATTATAATTTGGTTACATTGTAATTTGTAATTCAGGTATTGTTTCAATTACGTTAGAATTCAATTACATTGTAATTCAGGTATCGTTTCCATTGCATTACAATTCAATTACATAGCGATTCGTAATTCAGATCTCGGTTCAATTCGACTACATTTTAATTCGTAACGCAAGTCTCCGTTCGCTCGCATTACAATTCGATTACATTTTAATTCGTAACGCAAGTCCCCGTTCGCTCACATCGCAATTCACTCGCATTATAATATGTGATTCAGAGCACCGGTTACATCACAATTCAATTACATTCCCGTTCGCAATTCATAAGATTCAAAACAAGTACAATTGCAAAACGGTAATTAACTCGGTTACATTAACCACGATAATTACGACGTAATTCATAACACCCTTCCGATACAAGAACCGCGTAAACTTGCGTGAATGAAAATTCTATTGAAAGCAAAATTCGATAAATAAGATTTCGTTATCATTGGCGTTAATATCAATTTTAACCCCTTCCCGTACTTTAGCGAGTCAGACTCGCGATGAAGATTTTTGCCCAAACATGAATATCGCGAGTCAGACTCGCGAACAGATACTTGGGCCAAACATAAATATCGCGAGTCTGAGTGGCGAACACATACTTGGGCCAAACGTAAACATAACAAGCCGAGCTCGCGGACTGATTTTTTGCCCGTTACGCTCGTGACTGAATGTTAGTTCCTCTCAGTACCTCAGAACAGTTAGTCACGATTCTTGTCGTTGCTGTTACGAAGCAGTTCAATTATTAAAATTTAAGAAACCCCTTCAAAATGCAAGGTACAAAAGTGTGTAGTGAAGGCCGTGATATTTTAGTATCGCGTAAAATTGACTATATCACAGGCATTGCGGGCATCTACATTTCGGATCGTATTGCGACTGTTTACAACCATCAGTCTGGCCTGTTTAGCGCGCGTTGATGCGGGCCGCTCGGGCCCGAGTTTCGTCGAGCTAAATAGCACGGGAGGGGGTTAATGGAAAATAGAGTTTCGACGATGTAACCGTCGGCGCGCGGCGGTCGCGTCGAGCGTGTTCCGTCGCGCGGCCGATGCGTCGCACACTGGCCCCAATTAAGTGTCAACGGGACACGGGCGATGAAAAAGTTTCCAGACAAATAAAGGAGCAAGCGGCGAGCACACGGCGGCGGTCCACGACGGCGTTAATTAATTTAAATCGCGAACATAGGGGCCGCGTCGTTGCGCGGACGTGTGTCCCCCCGCGTCTCTCCACGCGGGCTTGACACACACGCCCGGGCGTCGGCGGCGTCGGGATTTTCGTTCCCCCGTCGGCAAAAATGTGCAGCGGAAAAATATATCGAAACGCTGACTCGTAACAATGTTCCGCCGTACGTTTCCGCTCGGAGGATAACGCCGTGCCATTCCCGTTCACCGTTATATCCGCGACGCGCCGCGTTACATTATGCATGATCGTGGAACGATCCGGCCCCCGCTCGCGTTATTCTCTTTTCGCGGACAATATATAATAATATCTTACGCGGCCGTGTTTTCCTCGCCGGATTTCTGCGCCCGCGATCGCTAATCGACCGAAATTCGACCATAAACCATCGTCTTCGGTAAAACGATCGCGCTGCGAACCCTGCGAATTTACAAGGCCGATCGCGGCGATTTTTAACACGTTCCGCAAGATGTTCCGTTTCGAAAATCGTGGGTTTTGACTTGCAAATTGTGCTTTGGTATTCTTCTTGGGAATTTATTGGCATTATTTAGTCGTTCACGGTCGATGTTATTTTAGTCGTAAATTTATAGTTGTAGTATTTCTGTTTTATGTGATTTGGTGCAGTTTGCGCGTATGAAGTCGAGTTTTGTGATTTATAGAGTAGTTGTTTAGTCTTCCACGATCTTAATATGATTTATAATACAATCATAACGTGTATATATATTTATATATTATATTTATATTATTTACCTAATATATACGTACTATGAATATATGTATTTATAATATAAATATTGCATATACGTACATATTATGAATGTAAGTATTTATAATAAAAATACGAAACATGCGCTATATACCATGAATGTATTTGTAATATAAATATTATATCTTTGCCCATATTATAAAAGTACGCATTGATATTATAAATACAATATAAATACAATTCTACACATATAATCAACGTAAACATTTACAATACACATATTTATATCCAAAGCACAATATAAAATATAAGCATAATAATATAAAGTCACAAAAAAACGATATAAGTGAAATCTCCGAGGGGGTTGAGCGACGATCTGGCACCGAGGACCATCGGCGCAAAGGTCGGGGAGCATCGATTGAGTTTTATCGCGTTCGAAAAGGTCGGGAACGCGCGTTCGATGGTCGAATCGCAGCTGCTCGGATTTTTGCAGACGGTGTTTTGCGAAGCGTGCAGCTTGGCTCTCGGGCAGCTTCTGAGTAAAGAAAATTACCGTTTTACACGCATTCCATTCGGCGCGGCGCGAGCGTTCCCGCGCCGGTCCCCTGTCTTGGCGACAATGCGATCCCCTTTTCCCACAGTGGACACACCGCTGCGAAACACATTCCACCCACGATTCTAGCTCGCGTTTCTCCACGCACGTGCGTTATCTGCACGATCCTCGCCGGAACGTTTAAATAACCGAGACGGTCGTTCGTCGAGCAGAGTCGATTCTGAGCCGATTTTTCGAATTAATTTATATAATATAATAGCTTCTGGAATTGACATTTTGATTACTAGTATGAACAATTTTATGTGGTTGGAGCGATTTTTATTTGATTCGACGGGTTTTCTTGCATTTTGCAGTTTCTGATTGCACCTAATACAATTGCGAATCTGTCGCAATTTTGTTATAATTATTTTTATAAGTGTGGCGTGATATTCAAATTTAATGATTGCACTCGAAGCCATTTTTATTAGAAATTTAGAATAATTTTGTTGACTTATAGTATTTTCATTTTATATGACGAAGTACATTTTATGCTTCCAAAGTTGAGTCTTGGACATGTACAAAAGCTGTGCTTTTAACAATTTTAAAAATCATATTATAATTATATTTACAACTATTTCAGCCACTAAACTTTCGTTTACCATGATCAAATTCAGTTTTATCAAATTTTCTTCACCAAATTTCGAATTGCGTATTCAGATGGACAATTATGCATCACATAGTCTACGAGGAGTATATTTTACTGAACACTGATATTTAGAATAAATTCGAATAGCCTAACACGCTCTAAAGTCGTACAAAATTCTGTCATTAAAATTGTCTATCATTATCGATTGGAATAAAAATAAAGTGACAGGAATCGACGGATATTCTCCTTCGACATCCTAAATTGACTTTTCCATAACCCCTCGTAGATCGTTCGCGATATCTCGCGACGCGATGCTCGAGGAAAGGGTTGGTCCGCGCGGGGCCGGTCGGGGCCAGTCGAATTTTCCCGGCCGCGTAATTCGCGGCGGCCCCCGGCGGCTGGTAAACAAGCGGTCTGCCGGTGATCGTAGGAAGAATATAAGCACTCCCGACGAGAGTCTTTTGTCTCGGCCGGTCTTTGTTCCCGTCGACGGATGTCTCGACGGGTCAATGAATCGGTCTCGACGATTCACCAGTGGAAATGCGTTTCGTTTGGTGCGCCATGCCGATGCACCAGACTGCATTGTCCGCATGTTTGCGACTTCCATCGTGTCCTGTCCCCGCGCGCGCGCGCGTGAGAGAGAGAGCAACGCGTCCGCGTGTCTCTCTGCGCGCGACGAGATCGCCATCGCGTCGCGCCGCGTCGACGACGTTTCAACAGCCGCACGCTTCTTCTGCCGCGCAGCCTCGATTTCAGCCGTGTGGGTGACGGGTACGCGGAATTCGTCGCCCTCTCGGGACGGCCATTGACGTAATCGTGGCCCAGATAAGACGGGTCTTACGCAAAAGTACTGCTTTCGAACGCCCGTCGTCGCACTCTTGCACAACCCTCGGCGCCCAGGATCGGGATCTCGATGCTACCCTACGACCGGCCCGATTGCGATCACTGTTCGGATAGGTCAAGGTTTCGCTGGAAGGGATGGTACGTCGTTTATCTCCGGGGACGCGCTTTACATTATTCTACGATTTATTCGCGATTTTATGTTTTAGCGATCGGCTATTCGGCCGCAAACATTTCTATTATTATAGCTAATAAAATTATGTTAGGACAAGTAAATGCACCAATATTATTATATTTCTATAACATCGGTATTAAACGATATTTATTTTATCTTATTTTTATTTTATCTATTTTATCTTATTTCTATTTTATTTATTTTATCTTATTTTTATTTCATTTATTTCATCTTATTTTTATTTTATTCATTTTATCAGCCCTTTACACTCGAAGCCATTTTAACTGTAAAGCTACACTCATTTTTCTGGCTCATAGCATTTCCATTGTATGTGACAGCGTGCATTTTGTGCTTATGAAATTAATTCTTGTGACTGGTGCAACAGTTTCAATTTTAACAATTTTTTAAATCTGAATTTTTTCGGTTGAGAAATTATTTTGATATGCTGTTTATTTTGGAAGTGGCCAGAAACTATTTAATATTTAATTTTTGTCCCTAAGGGCTATCGCGTTTGTTGAAATTAAATTATATAGAACGTAGAAATGGCTGAAACGTTGAAACAGCTGGCTCAATATTTTTAGAGAACTGATTTAGACTATTTTATAAATAACCAGGTCGATTCAATGAAACAATTTAATAAAATAATGAAACTTAAATTATTATTAATATTTATATTTTTACTTAAATTATTAATTAATATTATTAATATTATTTTCACTACATTTTATAGTATCCCGAAAACAATAAAATAAAGTAAATATAAATAAGTATAATAAAATTATAATTGCAATAAAACATCCACATAAATAATTCCATGCACCACTGCGCTGTGTTACAAAAACCATACTTCAATATGCAAAATAGTAGCGATTATCTCGAATACAAAGGATGACCTTGATATCGAAACAATGACTCATAATATCCTTATCTTCGACCTGAACAAACTTGTCCGGACGCATTCTCTAACGTCAGCGGGAACAAGAAAGATATTTCAGCCCCCGGTACAAAGCGAACATAAATTAGTGGATCGTGTCAGAGAGACACGCGCTGATCCTTGAAAACTTTTCCCCGGCGTGCAGTCGAACACAAGCTCGCACGAGTTCGAAGGTTAATTAAACGATCATCGCATGGAGCGACCCCCGAGTTCCGAATTAGCCCGAACAAAGTTGGCTCGCAATTAGTTGGAAAGCAACCGGGGGTATCGGATTAACCCGTCGAATTCAAAGAAATTAGCGCACAGCCGTCGCATTAGAAAGGACAAAAGGCAAAACGTTGTCGGGGCGGAACGAGTTTACCGGTAATCCGTGTGTCTTCGCCGAATCGATCCTAACCGAAAGAGTTATTGTCACGATTTTCGATGCACCCAGTTGTCCTAGCCGCGCGTATATTACATTAATTATTAATATTAATCTCTTTTGGTCGTATTAAATTTATACATAACTCGTGCTGGTCGTAATTAATTTTCTTTCACTGGACAGTAATAAGATAATAATAAAAGAAGGAGAAACAAAATTTATCAACTCCGTTTTAATGTTTAGACGTATGTTTTAACCCTTTACACTCGAAGCTATTTTAAGCTTAGATCCAAAATTGCTATTTCGACCAGCTCTAGTATAGTACTTAGTATAATTTGCTATATGAGATTGAGTCTCGTGACTCGTAAAACTGTTATGCTTTTAACAGAAGGGTATTTAAACAACATTATTTTGTTAATTATGTAACAATTTTCATTGGCGCTTCAGAGGCGCCAATCCGGTGCAAAGGGTTAATTTTATATAAAAATAAAAAGCTAAATAAATCGCTTTGATAGCAAAGGGTTAATATTATTAATATTTAATTAAATAATCATCCGATTCGTTTAAGGGTTAATCGACCGTCTCCCTGTTTCAGGAAATGACCGTGCCGTCCACGCCACTGACGGCAATCGCCCAGACGCCCAGGAAGGAGCTCGAGACGAAGTTCATGTTCAATCCCGTGCTGGCGAAGGTAAGAGATAGAGAGACACACCTATACCTCTAACGTTGTTTATTATTCACCGGGGCTCGCGAAATTCGAAGATCCGAGCCGCCGCCGCCGCCGGGGGGAATAACTTCGCAGAAACGGGAACCGATCCAGCCGTTTCGCCGAGAGATTCGGTACTCGGTCATATCTAGCAGAAAGACGAACGCTACGGAATCGCGGTCATTTCGGGAACGCGGTCCTCGAACCGTTCTTTAACCCCCGTATCATCCGTCCGCAATTTTCTGACGATTCTGTTTTATTCTGTCTTCTGTTCATTCTGTTTTCTGTTGACTCTGTTTTATTCTGTCTTCTGTTGATTCTGTTTTATGTCGTTCGACGAGTAGTCTAATAATTGGAGAAAATTTCGAATTTTCGAATTTCTTTGGTCTCGCCGAATTTGTTTATTTAACCATTTGCGCTATGATTTAAGTTACAACTGCGTGAGCCCTAGACTAAGGCAAGGCCCAGTCCAAAACTGTGATTCACTTCTCAGTGATATACAGTTTTGGACCGAATACTTGATCACGAGTCTTCATACGAGGTTATAGGGTAAAGGGTTAAATAGATGTCGTCATTGGTGTATTTTTGGAGGACTGATAGGGTAGTATATTTTTACGTGACAATTTTTCTAAAGATACTCTTCATTATACTTCTTACAAATAATATTACCAATCAGTATATATTGAATCCCAATAGTTTGTATTTCGTAAAATTTCTATTCTTAAAATTGCAATGCTTTGGTCATCGTACAAATTTGTTAAACACAGTGCAACCCGTTTTCACGAAATTCTAATAACTTGAGTAGCTATTTTCCGCAATGCTGCAATAATCTGAACAAGCTACAATTAAAAGTTTAACCCTTTGCACTCGAAACCGTTTTAACTGTAAATCTGTAATATTGTTCCTGGCTCGTAGTAATTCCATTCTATTTAACTGAGCGCACTTTTATGCACACGAAATTGATTTTTGCGACTCGTTTCAATGGTTCCGCTTTTAACAATATTTTAAACTTACGCTTTGTTGGTATAAAAATTATTTTGAAAGGTGATTGAACAATTTTAGCGGTGAATCGCCGTTCGAGTGTAAAGGGTTAAACATTTAAATAAACATAGATACACAGTAGACAGATAGGTTACGTTTGTTCCTTTTAGAAATGATCCCAATCAAAAAGCATCTAATCATAGCAACTATGATGAAAATAGGTTAATGCTTCAACAATGGAGAGTAGAAAGATGCCGGAGAGAAAATTGCCACTCGGTGTCCGGGCGAATCGAAGCGAGGGGCCGTGGATCGATCGGAGAATCGCGTATCGATCTCGCGGAGAGGGACGGCGTGCCACTTGGCAGCCGTCCAAGACCAGTGGATGCTGTTCTCGGCGCGGGCCGGGCCGGGCCGGGCCGAGCGTGTTCGACGTCGGATAAGAAGGAAACAGCTTTCGACGGGTGCCCGGGCATTATATAAAACCGTAGCGGAGGGATTTCGGGTTCGCCGGTAGCGTGTATTCGCGACCGCTAAATACCGTTCGAGCGACGCGTGTCCGGATCGATCGACGCCGGAAGGCGTTCTCTCTCTCTCTCTCTCTCTCTCTCTCTCGGGCCGCGTAGACCCGCGGCGCGCGGGCCGGGTTTTCGTGCCACTTGGCGCCGCGTCAAGAGTTTCGTGGTCCCGAAAGCCGCCGCGGCGAAAGAAACGGCCGAAGAAGCGGCTGCTGCGAACGAAAGGGGGAAAAAAACACGGGGAGGTGGATATCGTAGCCGTCGAAAGTCGATTAATTCCGGCGGGCTCCTCCAGCTTACGATTTTCCGCTCGCGATCCGCCGCAACCCGCTTGGAATTTTTGTGTTACCGCGTAACGTAATTTCGGGCGAGTATCCAGCAGCCGTTTGACAATTACGCGCGCCGCGGGGAATTTTTATGGACGGACCCGGTGTAACGTGACCAAGAATTTCCGCGTTTAAAAATGTAATTGTGCTCGGACCGGTGAAAAAAAGTTTCCACGGCGGGAGCGCGCCGCGGTTCGTTAAAATCCGTATAAACGACCGGCGACGCCGCAACGGCCGAAGTCGATCGGTTTTAGCACTTTCGTTGGCATCGAACTTCGTCTCGAAAAGTCATTTATAATTAGACCCCGTGCGGCGGGTGTTCATAGCGGGTCGCGATACAATGTACCCCGGCTCCGCAAAGTAGTCGAACGATCGCTGTTCTTGCGTCGCTGTTCCACTCGTTATTACTCCGGCCAAAGAAAATCGTGCGAAAATCGTTTCGATGCTTTATCCTTCCGCTTTCGAAAGCCGTCGGTTATTTTCGTCCGATCGATCTTCGATACTCCCGCCCCGTCGAAATCAGAAGACACGTTTCGCGAGCGAAATTGTCGAAAGTTCCGAACGTCTCCGCGAACTTGTTTCGCGATTAAATTTCCCGCGGTTTTAAAGACCGAAGCTTCCACGTCGCAACGACGTCCCAAGATTTAACGCGCGATTTTTCTGCTCGTTTTATCGACCTCCGATGATGGTGCACTTACTGTCAACTTTACGCGAGCCACGGCCCCCCGTAAAACCGTCCCGAAAAGATCCTAAATTAAGTTTCACGAGTTTTAATCCACACCTCGCGGCGCTAGAGGCTTCGGCCGTTGAAACGGGCCCGGTTTCATCGTTCCGCAATTACTGTTTAAGAAGTTGTAACCGCGCCCGCGGATTTTTATGGAAAACGAAGATCGCCGGGGGAGTTTACGAGATCCGGGAACCGCGTGGATATTTATCTCGTTTTGTAATAATAATTTCGTTGGATCTCGTTCGGCAGTATTTTCGAGTTCTTTGAATTTCCATTGTTTTCTATTCGATATATAGTTGTCGAAAAGGTTGCAACGACTCGATCGTCGACGACTCGCCGAAAATTCCCGTTTCCGATCGGCGCCGCGAACATTCTTCCGAAAAAAAATCGTGTAAACAGTCTATTTACGGCCGACATTGTTTCCACGGCATCCCCCGGGGAATTAATTGGATTTCCGTTTTTACGATGCCGGTCGAGTGCTAAACGTGACCGGGCGTTTTTCGTGTGCCAGAGAGTTTGGCCGCTCCGTTTCCGTGGCAATAAAGCCTCGAGCACGGCTTATTTGCATTTCACGTTGATTTTAATCAAATAAACGTTGCAACTACACACGGCGTTCTCTCTCTATATCAACTCGCGGGGGCTAAACGGGGGGGGGGGGGGGGGGGGGAAACGGTTCGCCTTTTGATTCCGAGTCCCGGCGGTCGTCTAGGGGTTAATTTATCATCCTTTCGAGTTGGATAGCGACCAGAGCGGAGTACCTCAGGCTTTAGATTGTCACCCTTGTACGCGACGGTAAAAACGGCGCGCGGGCCATTATCAGGAACGTTCCGGCCACATAAATCGCTTTGCCACTTTTTAACCTCGCTGTGCGCGCGCGCGAGCCCGCGCTCCGCAGAAATGTATAAACAAGTCTCCCCCGTCCTTAGTTAACTTCGTCTCGCTCGATTTTTTTCTCGCGGTTATATAGTTCAAGGTGTCCGCGGGGGGCGTTGCTGGTTATTTATATTTGGAACTCGGGAAATTATTGCAACCCTGTACTTGTTAATTGTTACCCTCGTCTTGTGTTTGATACGAGGTTTTTAATGTTTGCAACTATGTTTTAATGTTTGCTACTATGTTTTAATGTTTGCTACTATGTTTTAATATTTGCTACTATGTTTAATGTTTGCAACTATGTTTTAATATTTGCAACTATGTTTTAATATTTGCAACTGTGTATTTTAATATTTGCAACGTTATCCTTAATATTCGCAATCTGGTCTCATATTTGCAGCTATGTATTTTAATATTTGCAATCTTGTTCTTGATATCGTCAGTGATATATTTAATATTTGCAACCATCTTCGTAATACTTGCAACTGTGTTCTCAACATTTCCAATCCGGATCTCAATATTTGCAACCTTCTACTTAATATTTGCTACTATGTTCTTAATATTTGCAATCTTGTTCTCAATATTTGCAAGCATGACTTCACTATTTGCAACCATAATCTGAACATCGGCAATCTTATTTCTAACTCCAAGGTGTCACTTTATCCACATTATGCAAACAAATCCACAAAGTTCTGTTCAAGAAATAGATTTTCACATTGTGCTATTTTGTGCGATCGAATTTGAAAATATTTCGCCTACGAACCCAAGCAGAACTTCGCAAGATCATGAAACAGGAATTAACAAGAGCTACGAAATGTTCCTAAAGAAAATTCTGTGAAAATCCGACGACGTTTCGCAACGTTCCCACACGAGCGTAAAGAATTGTTGAAAGAATACGCGCGGTTTCTACGTGGAATAGGTCAATTTCGATTGACCCAAGTCGTCGCCGGTAATGTTCGCCCTTGAGCGGCTCTCTTATAGATAATGAGAAACCCATAAGTGGGTCTGGTTGATTAGTATAACCGTCGCGGGGGTAACCCGTGCGACGCGCGATCGGTGCGCGTACAACGATAACCTGACCCAGCTGGTTTCCCAACGGTGTGTGTGTGTGTGTGTGCCGCTGCAATTTCTGACGATTTCCTCGTTTCTGTTCGCAGTTGACCGAAGTGCCGCCGCCGGAGCCAACGAAGCCTCGTAAGTAAACTTTTCCACGCTTGCGTTCTGTCTTTCTGTCACCGGTGGGTAATCCCTCCTGTCGAGAGTGGAAATGCTCGATGGCGCGATCAAAGTCCGGGGGAATCCCGTTACAACGTTACGGCACGAACGTAACTACTCCCGCCCCGTCGGACGCGTCGGGAAGCTATCCCATTATAGGCTGACACGGTAACGCGCGCGCGCGCACGCTTGTTAATATTACCGACTTTCTTGTTACGTCTTTAACGAACCGGCGTACGCGCGAAAATCCGACGTGAGATCGATCGTTTCCGGCTCGGAGCTGTTTTATCCGTTCGATAAGCCGCTGTCTCGGGCGATCTCAGAAATTTCTCCGATACTTGTTCCGAGTGACGCGACGCGGTTGTTGTTCGTGCTGCAGGAAGTCCGCTCGAATTTATTAATCGCAATTGACAAGGTGCGTTCTTCTTTTGTAACTCTCTGCGAGATTTTTCTTTGACGTGTGAACCACGCGGCAGTTTCTTCCTTTCTTTGATCATTTTAATGAATGCGTAATGTTATTAAAATTTTTCTTATTATTTTATTTACTTATCGATTACTTTATTTATTATTTATTTTATCTACTTATTGAATTTTTCGATATTTAAAGTTTCATCTACTTATTTTTACGATACTTACCAAAATTCGTGGTATATTTACTATGTTTATAAATGTATCATTTGCCATTTGAATTTGTTCATTTTTACAAGAGTTTTATTTACAATATGCGAGACAGGTTCAATTATTTTTTTTATAAAATAAATGGAAATGGAAAAAATTTTTCCAACTTTTACTAAATTTTATTTGCTGCAGACGTTCACGTTACTAATTTTGTTTACTGTTTCTTGACAATTATTAATCTAGCACTCGTTACGAAATGCCACTGTTAATCGTATCCGTACTTCGCATTTAACGATATTAACAATTCACATTTAAGTCTGCCAAAATTACATAGGGCCATTTATGCTCAACCGACGCGATAATCAAAATATTCATGAATCAGGAAACGAGAACAGTCGTTACCCATTATTATTTTGAGGTATTCGTTCAACGCGCATGAATTAATTGACTTATTCCGGATAACAAATGGACCGCGAAACCAAAATCGCGAAAATTAAACAGCAACTGCAGCGGCAGACTGCAAATCAAAAACGGAGCAATGTAAAAGGCTTTTGAGATTAGAAAAACATTTCAAAAGAGGATTTTGAGATTAGAAAAGGATTTCAAAAGAGGATTTTGAGATTAGAAAAAGATTTCAAAAAAGGATTTTGAGATTAAAATACGGTCGACACGGCGAAGTGATTCGTTGCTCGAACATCCATCCCGATATTGTTCGCGCAAAGACTGGGCGGATTCCATGCTGCCGGTATCATTAACTATCGCAGCCTACTAATCGACCATCGTGGATGCTATTCGCAACCAATTCCACTAGAACTGATTAATCCCCGTTATCCTAGGCAGTAGGAGCAATCGGGCCGCCGTTTACTCTATCCCCCCGGCCGGAAAATTCAGAACAATTTCACCCCAATTACGTCGATTTGAAAAACAATGTGTACCGCGCGCGACTGCCAACAAAGGTAGAGCCCCGGCGTTTGAAAAATTGCCCGGCCCCTCTGGGAAGTTCCCGACACTTCGGATCATTCCGGGAATTGTTACACGTGTAGAGACCCCATCGGTGCCCGAACCTCCTAACAAGGAACGACGCGGCGGCGGCGGCGGTCGTATCTCTTTCCAAGAAAGTTGCGCGCCGCGTTTACCGGAACAAAAGTGCACTCGACGCGAGCCCGGGGCCTAGTTAACATTTATAGTCCATTACACAGTTAACTTGCTCGCAGATTTTATTGCCCGAGCCCGCGGTTATTTCACGTGCTTTTCTGCCCGGCGATGTTTAGAGCGGACACGGTAGCCGCTCGATTGTCCGCATCCATCGGAATATCGGTTCGCCATTGTCCTCGATAATCACTATACTGCGAGTCTCGAAAGGGTTATATTGTTTTCAACTCGTCACGATTGCTGAGAGGGGAGAGATATTTTTAATCGGACGTTGCTTCATTTCTTCAGTCATTTCGGCCAGTTGCTAATAATAAAATAATAGCAAAAATATATTCTGTCAATAATTATTTTAATATATGAAATATATTTGGCAATATTATACTGGTGACAATTTGTTGTTCCTATATTGTAGATTTTTGGTATCATTATTATCAAGCTTTTATTTACGAACATTCTAGGACATATAAATAAGAAAAATTTCGTCTAAAATGCTATTCATTGTTAAAATACAGCCAACATTTTAACAAATCTGACAATTTCAACAAATTATAAATATAAATCATTGTTAACACTCGGTTTACGGAGTAATAAAAGCAGTCGTTTTATATTTGTTTATGAAAGTAACGATTTATTCTAATTATTAATGTAATCGATAAATAAATGTAAATAATTATAGTAAATATAATCGATAAATAAGCAACAAAATTTATCTTTAAAATCTGAATAATAGTACGTTAACAAATCAGTGATCCGTCATTTTGACGGATTCCGTAAATCTAGTGTTAAACTATTATCCAGAACAATTTTGCAAACCAAAATTAAAAACATCTTTTCAACAGCATTTTAATAATTTTATCGAGCACGTTACTAAACCAATTACCAACATTATTATAAATCCCGTAGTTCTCGGACACGGTCGACGGTTTTCAAATAGCGCGAAAGACCGGCCGGAGGAGTCACGGATTAATAAAGTCGGCGATCGTCGGCCCGGCACGATGTTTTCATAAAATTGCGGCGCGGCCGTGAACGAGCGGTCGCGAAAAACCCCCCGGAGTACCCGTTGCCAGCGCCGCAAAAACCGTGGACGTCGATTCCCGGTCGCGTTTCACAGTCGCTGACCTTTACCATTAAACTCCGCATCCCGGTGTAATTTGTATTTCGCTCGTTGTTCGACTACCTACGCGAGACCGAGCCGGCGAAAGAAAAGAACGAGTTACAGCCTGGCGGCGCTTCGTTTAGCGTGAACATTTTTCACTGTACCGGGCGAGCCCCGTTGCTCGCCTCGTTTCCCGATGCGCCGCGCTTCTGTCTTCCAGGAACGATTCTACGCGCTGCTTCCATCCGGCGTTATTAACAGCCCCGGTATTTTCTCAACGAAAATGGAGAAATAAACGAACTCTGCAAATATTCGATTAATTGCGGTATATTTCTACATTGCGTTCCATTGAAATTATTTTATATTATTATTTTATATTTATTTATTATATTTATTTTAACAGATTTCTATGTTTTTATTTCGATGCTGGTGGTTGATTAGGATTATTTTTATTTCTAATATAGAAGCATAGATTTTTATCAAACCTATTTGTTTACGCTGGTATTACGTATAGAACTAGCGACAGGTTGGAACAGCGTGCGTTCGAAACGGTCAAGAGGATTTCCGGCGAGTATTATTTTATTATTTTCGCCAGGTTCGTTTTAATCGCGGCCGTGTAATATTTATTTCACGCGCCAGCACGAAAGCGTTGTTTCGTTCGCGGCATCAGACTCGCAGCGTATTCGAATATAACTTACTTTCGTTAATTTTTATTTCACACGCCGGCCCGCTTTTGTTTCCCGTACATAATTTTCGTATCACCGACGAGCGTAGAAAAATACGACGCGCCCCGTGCATTTTCGTTTCACGTTTCAACGCGACCGATCCTGTTTTATCCCGCGTAATTCTGTGCTTTAAATAATGACGCGTCATACAGTGCGCACGAAATTGTACGTAAATAAAGCAAATCCGCGAACTTTTTCAGCGCGCCGCGCGTCAGAATCGATGCGATTGGTTTATGGTATTTTGACGGGGAATCGGAGCCGTTTCTTCGCGTTGTCACGCCGACGAAAATTCGTAAGGAACTTGGTTAACGGAATAATATTAACACATTAAAGGCGGGGGATCTTGACGAAAGTATGCTAGATAACGCTTCAAACCACGAAACATACTAAATTCAAATGTAGTGCGCATAGATTGCGCAATGAGGTTGCAAACCGTACTAATACGACTCCCGCCTTTAAGCTACAGTCGAGATAAATCGTATTACTACGACTCCCTCCTTTAAGCTACAGTCGAGATAAATCGTAGTACTACGACTCCCGCCTTTAAGCCTAGAAAGATAACCTACGTCGCAGAGGCGCCTGCGAAATAAACCGAAGACTGTTGATTTTTGTTAATTTTTCATAGAGGTCTACTGATTTAAGTTTAAAATTACTTAAAATATAAAAAAATATAATATAAATGCATTTTATTTTTACAATAATGCCAAACCTTTAAAATGACTAGATTAACTTAAATAAATATCCATTGTTAGTATAAAATTAAGCTTGCGCCTCTGAAGCGTATGGTTATCTTTTACGTACGTTGTCATACGGTTATCTTTCTAGGGTTAATGTGTTAACTTTTATTTTACAAAGATATAGAGAAAACGTCTGTTCCCACGTGGCGTCACCGAAGAAGTGTGGCGTCACCACGTTCCGTTGTCCCTCGCCCGATCGACGATCCCAATCATTCATTTGTTTCACGCACACAACCATGCATTCGTGTTATTACTATACATTCATACAACCGCACACTCCTTACATGCCACACACTCTCAGCCATACTATACACTTACAAATTGCCGGCTAGTTTATTCGCAAAGTTGTGGCAAAAAAAGCGCGGCGTTTAATCGTCGGCGTAATCCTTCCGACACCGACAACGTTCGCTTTCGTTCAACCCGAAACATCATATCGTAATTAGAGTTAGAAAATTGCGGCGCAAACTGCGAGAGTAACGCGAGAGCCGAACAATGGCCGTCCATTTACCGAAACAATGGGGGGGAGGAGAGCGGTGCATTAAGGGAAAAGTATCCGGCTCGCGAAACACGTCCCACGTTAGCAATCAGTAGAAGTAGAAGCATTGTTAATAATTCCCGGATCAATGTAAGCGGTGTTTGCGCAAAGAGACAGCTCGAATCAGTCGCGATATTCCCTCCCCCTCCACCCCCCAGAGGAGCTCGGCCGGGGTTGAGCGAGGTATTATCTTGATTTACGCTCGCCGTTCGTACGTATCAGAGGGGGGGACGCGAAGTAAACTTCGAAACAATGTGTCGCAAAATTATCGAAGCTCTTGAATAATTACCGTCTACGTCGTCTACGTCGTTTGCGCCGTCTGTCGTCGTCGACGGTGGCGACGGTGGCGACGAGCCTCGACGGGACCCCGGCATTTTTCCAGCGTATTTTTATTAGCCGGATCCGGTGTCCTGATGTTTACGAACGACGCCGCGCGCGGGGCTCCTTTGATTGATTTATCGTCCCGAAATTTTACAGAACCAGCTCGGATGGACGGGAGAGCCGGGTTATGTCGGGGCTCGGTATTCGATAATTCTACGGCGCGACGCCCCCGTTTTATTTTGTCAAATGCGGATTTTTATGGGCTGTCCATCGAACGTTGAATAAACTGATTGCGCCCATTCATCAACAGCATAAATTTCTGAGCCGGACGACGCGGATAGGAGCCGATGAAAATTTACGGCCCCGACGCGTTTTATAGTAATTCCGTAGTGACGTTGCCGAGCCCTCCGACGCGCAAAATTGTCGACTTAGGAAATTTTCCGATTAGATTGTTCTGAATTTTTTCGAGGTTTTTCACGAGTTTTTGAATTTTTAGTTGCTGGACTTCTTAACTTGATGGTTCGAAGGTTTGTAGTTTGAAGTATGCAAATTCTTGACTTTTTGGATTTTCAAATCCATAATTTCTTAATTTCTCATGTTCGCAATTTCTTTATTCTTCGAATTCGCAACTTCTCAATTTATCAAATTCGCAATTTGTTAATTCTTCGAATTTGCAACTTCTCAATTTCTCGAATTCGCAATTTGTTGATTCTTCGAATTTGCAACTTCTCAATTTCCCAAATTCGCAATTTGTTAATTCTTCGAATTTGCAACTCCTCAATTTCCCAAATTCGCAATTTGTTAATTCTTTGAATTTGCAACTCCTCAATTTTTCAAATTAGCAATTTCTTCATTCTTCAAATACGCAACTTCTCAATTTTTCAGATTCTAAAATATTGAAATTCTCAAAATTAAAATTCTCGACCATTCAAATCCTCAGCACCTAAAATTTCATAACCTTCTAAAAATCGTCACGTTTCATGTTTGCATCCGAATGCAACAGATCATTTCCCACATTACGTAATTTTCTACTGTATCCGAAGCGTTTCTACTTCATAAATAAACACCTACGCACACTGCAGACTAATAAAACACGCACGCGTTGCACAATTATTTCTATACCATTTCGCTCACAAATCCGCTTGAATATTGATATATTACAACATTTATAAATATTGCTATATTATTACAACATTTATAAATATTCCTTGATTATTACCACATTTACTACAACATTTACTATCTTTATAAAATGTCTGCACAAATATTAAAAACATTTCTCCCCGCCATTAATTATTCATCGTCTCGACCACAGCTGTACCTATAATAAAACAATCTCCGTTCCATCCAATTACGCGAAACTTACTCCGCCTCGAAAGCCGCTTGAATACTTTGTGCACGGACTGTATGCCTAGAAGAAAGCTAACGGTATAAGTTGTTTAGTGCTCCGTAGACCGTTGTTGTCGATTCTTAAGTCGACGCGACAGTAATTCGAAGAATTATTCATCGGCGATCGACGGCGGAACTCGCGTCGCCGACAAACTCCGCCGACCGAGACCATATAAAAACATTAAAAAAAAAAAAAAAAAATGATTTTTCATCGCGCGCCGGTCATCGAGTACCGGCGAAACGTTTCAGCCGCTTCCCGACACCGGCGAAAAAAAATCCGTTGTAACGTTTAACAATCCCGCAGCGCCGGCCGCAAATCCGTGCGAAACCGCGGCAGATTTATCTGCTCGCGGCGCGGGGCGTCGTGCGCGCCGTTTTTTTTTGCCGGGGAAATACAAATATTTGTTTAGCTTCCGATCGGCTGTTCGCAGTTTTTGTTTGGCCGCGCGCACGATCCGCGCGCGGGTCACTCTCCTCGACGATCCGCGGGAGAGTCCGTCGCGCGGCGCTCTCGAAAAACCTGTGGATTTCATTGATATTCGAGCGTTCCTAAGCGGCCGAGGGCGCCAGGGATACTGTTTCATGAATTAACCATTCCCTGGTCGACTCTTCCACCCCGTCGACTCATCCACCCCCGATACAGGCCACTTTGCGACGGCCATCATCGCGGCCCGATGCCGAGTGTATCGCGGCGCGATCTGAATTTCCCGCGCGCCTCGACTCCGTTCGGCTTCGTTTTCTCGAGTTTACGCGCATCTCTCTGTCGAAGCGTACAAGAGTTGCTAGACAGAGGCAAAAAAAGGGTCGCGTGATTTGCCGGCGATTTAAAACACGCCACGGTGAGCTAGAAATTATATTTAAGAACGCCGAGTCGCTGATTACACGGATCAACGCGATTACACGTAACCGGTATAATGTGTATGTTAAACAAAGATCAGGTTATCCGGTGTTGTACGAGCACAGCGTTGCACAATTATTCGCAATTTTCTTATCGCGTTGGAGCGATACAGATGTTATGGTAGGGCTGCTCGGAGTTTATGCGGAATAAAAATTTGCTAAATATATTGTAAGGAACGAGAAGTTAACTAATATATATATGTAGGTAACAGGTTGTTACAAATAAGTAGTAGGTTGAGAGAAATATTTTTATTCAGGAGTTAAAATAGTTTCGAGTGCGAAGGGTTGACATCAAAGCAGAGTAACATTTTTATTCTTATTTTATATTTATTGATACTAACCGTAATTGACTGGTTAGACAATTCTTATTCCACGATTATTGAAATTACGAAGAAAGTTCCACTGAAAGTCAAGAAATAATTTCATTCATCTTGATACATTTTAATGTATAAACTGCAGAAAATCTAAATACGCTCAATACTTATATATTTATTTTCTAAATATACTATTATATTTAAATTTACTATTATAATATTATATTTAAATTTACTATTATACTATTATATTTAAATATTCTGAATATACTATTATATTTAAATATACTGTCATACTATCATATTTAAATATACTATTGTACAATTATATTAAATATATATATATAATTTAATATAGCATTATCGATATTAATAAATTTATTTGTATAAGACATTACAAGCGTGTTTTACCGTCCGGTACAGTCAGCGTTAAGAGCCGCTCGAAGCCGCAACACATCCGGCGGCACAACAAAGAAGCGGATCACTTTCACCGCGTGATCCCTGATCGGCAAAGCGGCTCGCAGGCGTAAATAATCGTACAATTAGGGTCTCGCGAGGGGCCGGCCGAGTCGTAGAGTTTTACGCGGGCACGGATCTAATCTCCGAATCTCGGAGTTCCGGCGCCCGGCCTCTCCTAATTTACCTTGCAGCCCGTCGCCGCTTCCTGCCGCGCCGGAAACACCGAAACGCCCATCCTCGTCCTCTTTATCAGCCAGAAACGGACTCGAGGAGTCCTCGAGCCGATTAACAGCCGGGACAGCTCCGGCTATCGGTGGCGGCGGCGGCGGCGATGGTGGTGGTGGTGGTGGTGGGGGAGAAACGTGTTAACCGGCGTCGGAATTGTAACGCGCGTGCCTGCCGACGATGAATGCATCCACCTGTGCGCGCCCTTCGCACGCGTGTAGGCGTTAACGAGCGAGGGCGTGATCGCGTGACCGGCGACCTTTAAGCCCAGGACACAACGGCGACCTCGACCGACCGACCGACCGACCGACCGCCTGCGAGCGCCCACCGATTTCTCGGCAATTTTCTACCGTAACGTTCGCCGGCAGCCTTTGACGTCGACGATACCGGCCCACCCCCGCGGCCGCCATCGTCGATCGTTTTTCGAATTTCATGGCTTTTCCCCGTGGCTTTTTATTTTCGATTGGGCGGAGTTGGTTAACGTTGGCTGGCCAATTACCGTGCCTCTCGTTTCGTTCGAGGGCGTGATTAACTTTATATTTTATCGAATAGGGTATATCGGATTCCTTTTTTTTTTATCTCGGTTGACGCACGAAATTCATTTAGTAAAATATAATAACCGATAGGAAAGGATGAAGGATTTTAATATGTTTTGTTCGGTAAATGTTTCTATTCTATTGATTTGTTTTAGTCTATCGATTGATTTGTTTGATACGAAATTTAATACGTCCTACTCGATTCTATATTTCTTATCTGATATATTAAATGTTTTTATTAGAATATTCGAATGAGAAATTTAATATCTTATTCGATAATTGTAAGTTGACGATGAATTTTGTTCTGAGAATTTCTACATAAATTCGGACACTGAAAAAAATGAAAAATGCAAGCATCGAGGAAATCGAAGTACCTTACAGTTATTCAGTGTCATATATTGTACATCGATTTTCGAATTGGCTGCAATTTGGCAATCGTTTTATGAAACATTCTCCCCTCGATTTTTCTGCAATTTTTGGGTTGCGTCGCGACGCTTGACAGAATATTCAAACAATTTTTATTAACAAGAGAAGCTCGTTCATTGTAGCAATATAAATGATAATTGTACAATGTTCATATCACGTACGCGAAAGTGGATAAAACATAGCAAAGCTGTATTCAAATTCCATCGAATAAAACACAAGTTTTACTTTCACTGGCTGAAATCAAATTTACTTTCCACTGAACGAAATTTTAAATTCTTTCGATACAATAAAATATTCCTTTCGTTGAGTAAAATCAAGTTGCCCGTTCATCGAACAGAACACTTGAACGTTGAAATTTTATCGAGTAACGTCGAAATTTTATCGAGTAACGTCGAAATGAAATTTTCAAGTTTTTTCGCGGTCGGATAGCGTTAATACAGGGACGTCGCGTCGACCGGTCCAATAAAAGCAGGTCGGGCGCCCGGTTTCCCCGGCGCACCTGCCCACGGGGCGGCGAGAGAAACGGCGCCGGTAGCACGTGGAGGCTAAGGCGAGCACATAAGAGCGTAACAAATAACCTTCCACCTTGGTCGCGCCGCCTTTTCCACCCCCGCGCTCGTCTATCTTTCTCTGCCCGCCGCCCCTCCCCACCCCTCCCCGCCACCCGCCTCGTCCCATAGTGTCTCCTCGGGGCTCCTCTTCCGCCGACGTCTCTGTCTCTCCCATATCCGGTTTGCCACCGGCTCTCGGCTCTCGTCTACCTCTTTTCGCAACACGGCCCGGCGAGGACCGGGTCCGATCAGACGGAGGAACGGTGGTCTCCATGGCGACCGTGGCACAGACCGTGTCTGCCGGCGGATCTTCCGTCGCCGGCCAGAACGCCGCGGCGGCGATACCGATCGCGGCGAACAACGTCTCCGAGGGGGACGCGCGGCGGCCGATGCCTTCGGTTTAGCCGGAGCCTCTCCGACGGTGATCTATATCGAACGACCGGGGGCGAGCCGCCGTGGATCAATCGTAATTGGTGCTACGGTCGACCGCGCCAGGGCACCGGCCATGATTTCCTAGGCGAACTATTATTCAACCGGCATTGTGCTCTCTCCCGGCCACCGCATTGTGTCAACCCTCTCGCGCGTACAGCTAGCTCTGTTCCTCGGACCGCGCGGAACAATCTTAATTAGCGGAGATTAGGAGTCGTTAGCCTGACCACGGTTCCGCCCGGCGAAAATTGATAATCGCGGATATCTCTTGCCGTGCAGACGTTCTCTAGCCTGCTCGGTTTAATTACCCTCGGATAGAAGCGTGTCAATTGCTGCGATCGTTGAACCGACGTCCTCCTCGACGAAATTAACTGGCTCGCGTTCACCTGTACATGTTGGAACATTTTAATCGCGCGTAACTTTGTATATGAAAATGACTCTCGATAGTTCGTTATGACTTAACAGAATCGAACAGTTTTTCAGCGAGGTACGTGTGCGACCTTAAAACGACGGTATGTTAATTAGTTTGCGCGCGTCTGATTACCGAGCGGTTACTGTTGCATCGATTTCTGTACAGTGATCTAATTACCGTCTGTCAATTTCTGTGCGCGTATATAATTACTGTGCTCCGATTGCTGCGATCAGCTGGAGATGAATGGTGTTACAACAAAAATGTAGCAACGTGGAATAATTAATTAGCATAATGTTTCAATGTTCAATACATTATTCAAAAAAGAAAAGTATGTTTCACTCAGAAAAATGAGATGCACCGCGGTGTTGCATGAGTTTGCTCGGTAATTATTATTATTTTATTGCTACTATAGTTATCAGTATTTTCTATAGAAATTGAAAAGGTTTCTGACCCGTTAACACTAAATAAATAAATAATATTCCACGTATTCAAGACGAAATAGAGAACCTTGTATGTAAAAATTATGAGAGCCGATTTTGAACTCCGTTGACCCCAGTCGACCACAAATAGACGACCCTCTCAGTTAATATTTAACAGTAAAAATTGTTCGGAGCGTGCATGCGCTATGCACTCGGTGGACAGAGCTGCCAAGGCTCTGCTCGTTGTTCGGCGAAGAGAGAGATAGCGCGGCTTATTGATGCAGTAAACTCGAGTGGAAACTTAAGTGACAGTATGGATAGTAATCTTCGCAGAAGCGACGGTGCCGATTGAGGCGAAGTTTCTACGGGAAACATCGTGACAGAGAAAGATAGAGGGAGAGAGAGAGAGAGAGAGAGGGCCGGCTGTGTGTTAAGACGCTCTTTTGGTGTAAACGTCCCTCTTCATGCGCTTTAACCGACGAAGTCAATTGACCGCTCAAGGCGAGAGTCGCCCCACCGTTCTCTCTCTCTGTTTGACTTCTCCCACCCGTCGCACGCCTCTTATCTTTTCGCGCCACCTGCTCGCGTAGTTCCTGTTTCGCTACGCGAGTCCACCGCTTTGCTTACGATACCTCGAAACCAGGCTGCCACGGATATTTTCTCCCGTTCAATTACGAAATCCCACGGATGACGACGGGAGTTCGCCTGAAAGGGTCGAGTTTCCCACGGGCGATTATCTCGCAACGCGACCTCGAAAGATCCAAATTCTGACCCCGAGGGAGAGAAAATTCTTATTGAATCACTCGTTTGATATTTCATTTGTACGTACATTTATGGAGAAAATGGAAGAAAGTTAAAATTTTTAAGACGTTGACAGTCGAGTAAAATTTGAGATTTTAACACGTATACGTCTTATTGAGAAACTCTGAGTCTTCCTCCATAAAAATTATCTAAATTTGTATTAAAATTTGTATTCAACCCTGAGGAATATTTAAAAAATAGCTCTTGAATACTATGTGAATTATTTGTATTAAAATTTTCGTCCAACCTGAAGCAATATTTAAAAAATAGCTATACAAAAAGTATCTCATTCTAAGCCATTTGAAATCGTCGCTACTGTCAACTAAATTCTGTCACAAATGCATCAAACTCGAACCAATCTTTTCACCAATTTTTTCTCTCAACTTTATCGAACAAGTGCACACTCCCAACACAGTGATTAGAAAAGTATAAGTGACAATCGTCGAGAAACGGTGGTCTAAGCCGAGCGTCGATCAGTAGATCTCCTCGATGAAAATCGTCGCGGGCGATCGGATCCGCGGGCAAGTTTTCCGCGCGGCAGCTGCGGAAGGAATTCCGCGGCGATGCCGGAGGGGGAGGGGGGGAGCGGTGGACGGGTTCGCGGAGGTGGAACGGAACTGTAGGAGGAAGAAGAAGTTGAAAAGGGTTCAACTGCTTCGCGAAGTTTTCATTCGGATTGGCCCGATAAACTCAGCCGAAGACTTCGCCGGCTTGTCCGCCGGATAATCGCAGTAATTATCCATGGGCCGATCTGCCTTGAATACCGCGACAGGGAATTTCAAGTTTGCGGTAGTAGCTCTCCGCCTTTACCATCGCCGGTGCGCAGCAATTCCCGTGACATTAATTATTGAAATCGCCGCCGGCAGCCGGCCCCCTCCCCCTCTTCCGCCTCCCTCCCTCCCTCAGCTTCGCCAGCTTCGTCGTTCCTCCCACCGTCTCGAACGCTGTTCCTCCCTCGTCGACGTCGCCTCTCCGTCGCTCCTCTCTGTTTCTATCTATATATATATCTCTCTCTCTCTCTCTCATTCTCACTTGCATTCTCTGTTTCACTCTGCTTCCATCTCGCTTCCTCTCTGTATTTCATAGCGCCTTCCATCTCTCTGTTCCTGTCTCGCTTTCTCTGTTCCACTCCGCTTCCGTCTCGCTCGCTCCCTCCGTT
Source organism: Augochlora pura (assembly GCF_028453695.1). Classification (NCBI taxonomy): domain Eukaryota; kingdom Metazoa; phylum Arthropoda; class Insecta; order Hymenoptera; family Halictidae; genus Augochlora; species Augochlora pura. Next base: position 4,352,214 of record NC_135781.1, read on the forward strand.
TCGCTCCGCTTGGCGTCTCGTTTCCTCTCTCTGTTTCACTCGGTTTCCATCTCACTTTCTCTCTCTATTTCCATCTAGTTTTCTCTCTGTTTCTAGCTCGCCTTCTCTCTCTCTCTCTCTCCCTCTCTCTGCCTCTCTTTTGCTCTTCGTTCCTCTTTGCACCCGTTTTCCAGGTTCGTAGATCTCCTTCTACGCTGCCCCGACCTCTCCGCCGGCTGGCAGACGCTTCATCCTCCTCCCGCGGTATCTCGCAGCTCTCAGCCTCGTTTTCTAGTTCGCAGGAAGTCCCTTGGGCGAACTTCGCCGAGGAGCAGACAGAGAGTCCGCCACTTAATATTCAATCGCTCAGCCGTCTTGTCGCTCCTGGCTCGCGACGAGAACAAACGAGGCCGATAAATTAATATCGTTGATCGAGGACTTCTGTCTTTCTTCGCCGACCCGTCTCCGTCTCCGTCTCCGTTCGTTTTCTTTTTCTTCGCTGCCTGGTGCTATCGCGCTCCTTCCCGCTGTCTCTCTATCTTTTCGACTTGCTTGAACTCGTTGCAGCAGTAGACTCGGCGTTACAGTGTACCGTGTAGTCGATGCGTGTGCTTAGTCGCCATTTGGCGTTTTATTTGGTTAGGAAGGTGGAATTGGTTAATTGTATAGGCTTGGAAGTTTTTTTTGATATCTGGGAGATTTTTCTGATGTTTGGGAGACTTTTCTGATTTTTTGAATATTCAGGAAACTTTTCTGATATTCAGACGATTTTTCTAATATTCAGGAAACTTTTCTGATATTCAGACAATTTTCCTAATATTCAAGAAACTTTTTTAATAATCTGGAAATTTTTCTGACATATCAGGAGATTTTCCTGGTATTCAGAAGAGTTCTCTGATATTCAGAAAATGTTTGTAATATTCAGACGAAGTTATTTTAATATTCGGGAAATTTATCTGACATTCAGGAAATGTTTCTGATATTCAGACAATTTTTTTAATATTCAGGAAACTTTTTTTGATATTCAGAAAACTTTTTTTAATATTCAGGAAACTTTTTTTGATATTCAGAAAACTTTTTTTGATATTCAGGAGACTTTCCTATTATTCAGAAAATGTTGGTAATATTCAGACGATTTTTCGAATATTCAGAAATCTTTTCAGATGGTCAGAAAATTTGTCTCATATGCAGCAGATTTTACTGATATTCAGAAAATTTGTCTAGTATACCTGAAACAGTGGAAAAAATTAATTTATCAAATTCGACGTGTTAGACATCTTTCTCTTTTATTATTCTGTTTATTTTCTAAAGATGGTATTTACTTTATAAAATAATCGAATACGTCAAATAGTAACGGAAACGTAAACAACCTGAACAATCAAGGCAAAACAGTGAAAAAAATAATCGGAATAAAAGGGTAAAAAGTAAACGAGACGAAAGATTAAAAAAGGATTGAATAATAAATTCGAATGGCGTGCACGAATTTCTGGAGTCCGTCGGCGACAAATAATCCTCCCGCGGCTGTTCCGTTAAAACTCTTTTTCAGCAACGTTTTACGGTGAAGTAAGTCATAACCGCGTGAGTTATTTCGTCGCTATTAATTCGCTCTACCGGGTGCCCGTTCAATTTTTCTCGCGGCACGGTAACCACAGGTTCCGCGCGAAAGAAATATGGAACGGCGATAAATCGCCCGGAACGAATATAGATCTCAATGCGGCGATCACTGTTATTTAAATTATTAATTACCGCACGCGTGAATCATTTTCTGGGAACAATGGAGTCCGGGCGCGCTGCAAGCTGTCGCCGTCGTTCGCACTTTCCCGTTGATAAGCAACGGTATAATGCGTCCGCATTTGCATGTAGAAAATGTTGTAAACGCTCCGCCCGACAATAAACGAGATTTACGCGTGGGTTACCGACGCGATTAAAAGCATCCGAACGCCGTCGCATTTAATGCGCGCGGGGGCTCTCTCGCCGATTCGTAGATCAAGGACTCTCGTTCGTGGCGACAAGGACGTTTTCTTTCAACAATGTTTTCAATAATGCAAATGCGATGCGATAAACCAGTTAATGGATGGAAATACGTTATTATAAAGACCGCGCTCGTCGGCGCAACGATACCGCTTTTCACGGCCGCTACGAATCCGCGTTCGCGATAAGCGTGGTCTCGTCAAATCGTGTACTGAATATCACGAATTTCTCAAAAATCAGTTGTTCGACTAAAATCTTTGGGATTTTTATGATATTTATTTTTGATATCTCAGCGTCATTTATCTTGTCGCATGGGGATAATTAATCTCCGCTATTTTCCTATTTTATTAAAATGCGCAGGTCACCTTAAGTCTTTTTTTAATACAGAGTAAATAACGATTTATTAATTAATAAGAAAATGATAGAAGTTCTTTAATAAAAATCAACCGACGTACATTGATTTCTGATCAATCAATTTTTATTTTGTATTCAGCAGATTTTCTCCTAACACGATCCACATCTTTACGCCACTCAAAGTGATGATAAAATTAAAAGATGAAGTAATCCAGTCGTCGTCTATTGCACCCTGTCGCTATAAAAAGGCAATTCGACGCGTTTAACGGAGCCTTAAAAAACGTGATCGCATTTTAAAAGCCGTCAGACTATTCTAAAATCCCCGATCCACGGTGCAGGAACAAGAATTGTAGAACCAACGAACCTAATCACTGTGTGCGCAATAAAAGCACCCCTAACAGAGTAATAGCAACCCCCGCGCTGGCGCGCGCGAGAGAGAGAGAGAGAGAGAGAGAGTTTCCGCGCGGGTCAGGAGAGGAAGTTCGAGTAGGTGGGCGAGCACGAGGAGGCTTGCCACGGTAATCGGAAAGGGCAAAAGTTTCGCCGTTTTCCCCCGTGTCTGACCTTTGCTCCCGAGCCGCGGTGCACGACGGTCGAAGATTTACGTCTTCGGGAGCCCCGGCGACCCTTGGCCCACCCTTTAAGCCGCCGCCCCCGCGAGAAAATTTCGCCCGGAAGAAGCGGCGCGCGCGACGATTACCGGACCGCGATCCGCGGCGTAGATTAAACGGCGCTCTCTCTCTCTCTCTCTCTCTCTCTCTCGCGTTCGCGCGCGTTCCATTTAATTCGTTGTAGGAGCATTAATTCCGGGAGCGCCCTTAGTTACGCGGAGTGCGGCTAATTATTTTATTCCGCGTCCGGTCGCGTGTTAGCCGGCGATCGCGGGGGCCGCCCGCGGCGAGAGACTCCCGTGATCCTAATCTAACCATGTGAAGGCTGCTTAATATCGCGCGCCGCTGAAATCCGCTATACCCGCATGAAACAACCCGGGAACGATAATGCCGGGTCCGCGCGCGGCCCGTGCCCCGAGCCACCAGCCTCTACAAATTGAAACGCGTCACGACAGCCCCGCAGCGTCTTTCCAATCGGATAAACCCCTTTTTACCACCCTTTTCCCCTAATTAAAGGACACGCCGACCTCGATCGGCCAGATACCGTAGCCTCTGGGAATTTTTCGAAACAGTGCCGGCGGGCTCGCATCGATTCGCAACTTCGTTCGCCAGATTCACCTATTCTCAGTCTATTAGGCGACGTATCTTTTATCCTACGCGAAAATTGCAATGGAAATAATTATTTAACATTGGTGTCGAATTTGGATTGAGCTACTGGAGGAATCGCGATTACTGTATTCAATCTTTCTATATTATTTTATTCCATTTCAATTATATTTCAATTATATTTCGATTATGTAGATTCCATTTTAGTTTTCATTTTAGAATTAAATTTCAATTATATTATTGCAATGAAAATCGTGTTTGCAATATTGAGTACAATTGCCAGATGTTGGGTAGGTAAATTAATTACGATTTATGATGTAGCTGAATTTATATTGCGAATTGCGGTGTAATTGAATTTAAATTGCAGGTTACGAGTGAATTTAATCTAGATTACGAATTATGATGTAATTGAATTCAGAGTATGAATTATGATATAATTAAGTTAAGAGTAGGAATTTAAAAAATGTAGCCCACTTCAAAATTCTGGGATATATAGTTTGAAAATCTGTATTCGAATTACATCGTCTTCCAATCGGATTTTATTTGCGAGACGTTTTATTTCAATTACATCGCATTCCAATTGGATTTTATTCGAAGTACATCTTATCTCAATTACATCGTATTCCGATTGGATTTTATTCTAATTACATCTTATCTCAATTACGTTCAATTTCAATTATCTTCTACTTCAATTACCTTCTACTTCGATTACATTCTATTTCAATTACATTCTATTTCAATCACATTCTATATCAATTACATTCTATATCAATTACATTGTATTTCAACAACATTGTATTCCGATTACACATCGCTTCAATTGAATCGTATTTGCATTCGCGTGCAATCTAATTAGCAATTTGAATTACGTTTATGGAAAGGTTTGAATTATGTAATCGAATCACAACGTGGTCGAATTACCATGTAATTGGAGCACAATGGAGCCCCGGCCAGCGCACGCACGCGTAAATTTCTATCGCGTATGAAAAATACCGGGCGCGAGAACGCTGTTACAATTTCACCGTGGAAAAATGCCGCGCGAATGAAAGTGCCGCGTACCGAAAAACAACGAAAAAAAAAAACAACAACAACATACCGGATGAACATAAAGGGCCAACATGCGTACACGCGATCGCCTGAATACGGCGTTTAATCGGAACAACTATTTCGACGATTTTAGCCGCGCGTTCGAGTAGATTTGCGAATGGTGAACAAGGAGCCCGCGCGAGACGGAGAGATTAACCCTTTGACGTGCCATTTTCTTCGCGGTTACTGCGATTAGGAATTTTTCAATTGGTATTTATTTCTTAGAGGCGACAGAACATTGATGTTTATTCCATGCCGGAATAAATCCTGCGCGCGGATTAAAATTCCGGATCATATATTATATTATATGATGATTATATTATATGCGGATAAAAGGATCATAATTCCGGCTGCGAAAAATCTGCCTTAATGACAGATTAATTGGTCAGACGAGGATCGACGACGTCGATATATCCGTGTAGCCCAACAGCAAAGGACGGCGTTGTGAATCGTTTTCGCGAAAAGTCAAACGCCGGCCACGGAAGAAAAGCGAAGCCCTGCTGCTCCGCTTTCCCCGCCGCCGTGTTACCCCGGCGTTTCGTTAACCAGTCTCTTTCGCGTATCTCCAGCCGCCGGATAGAACGGAATGTTGATCCTCGAAATTAGATTTAGCCGTGAATAACTTAGAACGCGATGAAATATTCGTAACCGGTCTTATTTAGCGACCGTCGTTCGTATTCATGAGCTGGAAAGCAACCTCCGACGTCTATAATATAATAGCTCTAATTCGGTCTTAAACGCGCCTTCGGCATGTTCTTACAGACTGTTTATAACACGATTGTTCTCGTTTTACGTCGATTAGTTAAGTTATTTATTTAATTAAATTATATTCATTCTATTTAACGCTAGGTTTACGGAGTAATAAAAGCAGCCGTTTTATATTTGTTTATGAAAGTAACGATTTATTCTAATCGTTAATGCAATCGATAAATAAATAAATAAATATAAATAATTATAGCAAATATAATCGATAAGTAAGCAATAAATGTATCTTTAAAATCTGAATTATAGCACGTTAACAAATCAGTGACCCGTCATTTTGACGGATTCCGTAAATCTAGTGTTAAATTAATTCTGAATCGTTACCGTGCTACGCATTTTATGCACTCATTGGGTAACGAAAAAAAGTTCAATAATCTTATCGCATATTATTTTTACAATTATTTAATCGTATTTAAATTCTTCTATTTTCGCATAGAAAATTAGTACACTAAAACAACTGTTACTTCCTCTTTTTATTCCAAATATAATTTACCCGGTTCCGGCAGTAATCTGTCAATTTTTCGCGCGGGTTTCCGCGAAACGCCAGCGATCGGCGCCGGTCCGTCAGACGAAATTCGTCTTATCGATGATCGCGGTCACGGCGAGCCGTAAAAAGTGCCTCTCTCGCCGCGAAATCGCGTTCGGATAGACGTTTTACTGGCCCGTCGCCGGCGACGGGAGACCCTCGCGCCGTTTACGATCGCGGACGAGAGACAACCGGCGCGCGTTGGAGCGAACGCGCGCGCGATAAAAAAGCGACGCGCGCTGGTCCGGGGCCATTGCTAATGCAGACGGACACCTAACGGCTGGCCTTTCGAGCGACTGCAGGTCTTTGCCGGCGGTCGGTCCGGGGAGACGCGCGCGTTAACGATCACCTGCTCCTGCGATTTTATTCACCCCGGGGTTGCCGGGGAGACTGTCTATGAGCAACGGTTGCGAGAGAGATGACCGCGCGATAATGTTCCCGAGAATATTACGCTCGCGAGTACAGCGAGCGCGCCGGCCGCCGTCGTCTCGTTTCGAATCGTACGGCGTGACAGTTTGAGTGCCGGTTATGACTGGCGCAATTTTTTGATCAATTTTTACGCGGTCTATCCAGTTGGTTAATCTGTTCGAGGATTTATGAGTCGCGCGAGAGCAATTGCCGTCATATATCTTGTCCATTCGAATCGGGCCGCCGTTAGAGAGGTTATTAGAGAAGTCGCCGTGATTCTTATCCCAACATGTATATGCTAGCGTACCACGGTTGCGGCGTGATTTTTATGGGCTCTTGTAGCGTTAAAGGGGTATACGTACTTTGTTAAAGACGGTGTTTGTTCGAGCAGACAGTGATTGCTTTGCTAATTGTACAGAAATCGAGAAATTGATCGCGTCGGACTAGAATCCTGCTGATTCGCTATTTAAGTACATTGTATTTCAATTACATGATAATTATAACATTGTAATCCGTTTACATAATTACAACCTTTCGGTTCGTCTAATCGCTGATTATTTCAAATGTAATGCAAACACGATGCAAACGCAATGCAATTGTGATGCAGTGCTCCACAAATTGCTCAGAATTTCGAAGAAGCGAAGAAGTGAGCGTTCCTAAGTTCTCCTCTTCGTCCGCTCACTTTTTCTCATTTTTCAACACAGTTACATCACACCTCGCAACGTTAATTCGACTCCGTCGCAGCTCTCGTACTTTTAATTCAATTACCGCGTAATTTGTAATCCTAATTCAATCGTTCCGCGCGGACGGCGCGGAGATTAGCAACGCGGGTATACACATCGATAATATTTCGTCTCGCGGTGAAACGGAATAAATTAATTCGCTTGATCAGGATAATTAAGTTGGTTCCGGCGAGAGCCGAGCGCGACGTTAACGCGGAGCCGCGCGATCATTGTTTCTGCCCTCGAAGATAACACGCGCGCGGAGCAAGAATTGTCCGTCGACTTTCTCGTCGACGGACAATCGACGTCGATCGATCCTATCGATCGGCCGAGGCGCGCAGACACAGGCGATTCTGTCGGCCGCCAGACGAGAAATCATGCCCTCGATAAATTCCGCTGCCGAAACGCTTATTGGATCTCGGCGACTGTGCTCTCTCGAACTCGACGGTCCCCGCTTTGACCCGCGAGAGGAGCGGATCGCGCGCGCGTAGAACGTGATCGATCAAAATTGTCAACGCGCGGGACAGACTCTGTTTTTTAGTTTTATTCAATTTTTCGCAGCGTCGAGTTCGCGTAGTCGCGGAAAATATTTATTTATGGCGCGAGCGGAATAATCGCGCGGAGTTAGAAAAATAGAGAAGAGAGAGAGAGATAGGCGCTCGGTGATCGAAGTCGAAGAATTTGCATTTTTGTAGCAGAAAACTGTCACAGTAATAACTGGCATCGTTAATTGTGCAAATGAATCAGCTGTTTCCTAGGAAGTAAACAGTCTCCGATAACATATCTAGAAACTGCAGCAAAATATTAGAGAGCTATAATTTTATATATTCTTTAAATTCGTTGTGCAAGTTGTTGTAGTTTATTTTATCTTGCGTTATTGTAGTTTATTTTATCTTGTATTATTATATTTTATTTCGTGTTATTGCATTTTATCTCGCTTTACTGTATTTTATTCTGTTTTATTGTATCTTATCTCTATTTCATCGTATTTCATTTTATCTGATTTTATCGTATTTTATTTTATCTCGTATCATCGTCTTTACTTTATTTATTTTATTTCGTTGCACGCCATATTAATACGTAAAAAGCTGGATCATCCTTAAGGAAATTCGTTTATTCGTAGTTCGTTTATTCTTTTTTTTATTTTCTAAAGCGCCTGAGCTGCATACAACGTCGGTGATTAAAGCGCGCGTCTTTATGCAAATATCAATTTCCCTAAATACGTACCCTCGCGTTGAACAGAAAGACGCGAGGTCTCGTCCGCAAAGAGATTTGCTAGATTAATATTAATACCTAGAGATCCTCATTAGAGATCTCCCCGTCGAGCCAGTTATTTCATTACGTGTCCGACGGCGAACGCGCGACGAATAAACAGCCCAGCTGCGGCGACCGCGTAGCGCAAAAATAGACAAATAGCGCGTCGAACGAAGCAAAACAACTCCGGCAATGCTTTTCGCAATATTTTCCAATCGGAATAATAAGTCACCGCCGGTGCACCGAGATGGAAATTATAGAACAGGAAATAGACGCTCGATTGATTACGGATCGAAATAGAAATCGTCCGCGTCGATTGCATAAACGGGAACTCTCCGGAAATGCATTACTTTTCGCGGACTATTTTGACACGAGTGCGTTGACGCGCGCCAATTCTTTCGCAACCAGCGTCTGTCGACGTTTTTTTTTTGCTCTTCGGGGCATCGAATTTCAATCGAACCGCGTCCGAAATACAGAGTTCAACGACGACGCGACGAGATCGGTGTTTCATTGTCTCCAATGTTCAAGAGACGTTGTCGTTGAAATCCCTGTACCATCAATTGCTCGCGACGTAATAAATAACGGGGAGTGTTCCTTGATAAATCTATCTCTTGAACGTTAACGGCCAATGAACTCCGATGTCAGAGTTTCGTAGACACGCCGCGCGAATTGTTATTCATTGGCACCTAAATTATTCGTCGCATCGTTGTAAATATCTCGAGCCGTTCCTTCGACGATCTATTTTTTCCGAGGCGATGAACTTTTGTAAAAGCATTTTTATGCGACGGAGTTGTTAACTTGAATTTAAGTCGTCTATTTTCGATGATAAATATCGATATTAATAACTATTAGTATTGTAGGAGTTCGCGCGGAAAGTTTTTATCTCGCATAAATGTCTGTGGTCTGCGGTTATCTGTACACGAAATGTTGTCCGTTCCTCGTAATTGTTTCTGTCATAACCGATGTATAGTCCGTTGCAGAAATACCTAGTCATTGCAGTCAAATATCTTTCGAAACGTGACAGAATTTAAAAAAATAATTGTTAAATAAATTAGTTCACTGTTAAACAGACTAGTTTACTACTGACGTAAAGACTTGGAACGATAAAAGAAACTTCATCTGAGCTTGCAATGATAATATGAAAAATACATATTTAAACAATATATTCATTTAAATTCAATCAATTATTTATTGAAGCTAAACCATGAAAATTGCCATAAATTATCATGCAAACTATTTGAACAATTTTAACTATTTTAACATTTATTTTAAAATATTTTATTATAACATTATATTTTAACATTTTAGCAATTTTAACTTTTATTATACCGAATTGTAGATCATAACACAATAACCCTCTCCACGACATTTATTTTCTACCCCATTAAAAAAATCTTTGCCGTCAAAAATCATAACCTGCAATTTTCCAAAAAATGTCACTTAAATCACCAAAGTTGTCTTCAGTACCAATAACTCCCCAAGGCTGTCCAACGAGGCGCAGTAATCATTTTCTCCCGCCAATTCCGCCATAAAAGCAGAAGGTCGCGCAGGGTAGCCCGGTAACGCGGATCGCGGCGCTCGGCGCCAAAAAACGTAAATTCATTGGCGCGAAACGCGTTCGGCCGGGTGTGCACTTTGACATTTGTCGGAATCGATACCTGTTGAGCTGCGTTCGACAGTCCGGAGGACACGCGTGCAGCTGCTATTATTGCGAGACCCGGCGAACACGTGTCCGCGGTGGTCGGCTCCCGCGTGTGGATCGCGGATGAACGTCGGTGTGCGTGCACCGTTATGTCAGCGGTCTGGTGTACATGTGCACGGGAACGCAGGTGTTGGTGTACACGCTAGCACGCGTTTATACACTGACAAACGTTTACACACTGACACGCGTTTGCACACAATACGCGGCGTTGTTCCGAGAGGTCGATATATGTGCAAAGGTTTTTGCGATCGCGGCCACGCCGACGGCTAATCGGAATAGCAATTACGTCTGAGGGACGCCGCCGAGCCGAGCCGAGCCGAGCCGAGCCGAGCCGGGCCGAGCGGCGCCGATGCGAGGCTCTCCCTCTCTCTCTCTTTGAAATATGTTGGCATAATTAAGCGAATTATCCAGACCGACGATTGTCGCGCGCGGACAACACGCGCGAGACCGGGCCCCGACTGCCGCGGCGCGCTTCGATTTCAATTAATCGGAGGGATCAGTTTTATTGCCGGTCTACGGCTTCTCTCGAGGGGCGCCGCGACGCCCACGCACCCTCCTCCTCCTCCCCGCCCCGACCTGATTTATTTGCCACGGTCGCCAGAGAATTTCGACCGGGCCGGCCACGCCGCGCTTTAAACAATCGCAATTAGCCCGGGTAATCGCGAGTTTGACGAGTCTTATTTACTCGGGGTTCTGATCCCCCGCCCTCCGACGATGCTCGAGGGTGTAATGGACCGGGCTGTCGGTCGGTTAATAACTTTTTGTCTCGAGGGTGCAGGGCCACACGCTTATCGGCGAACGTCCAATTTGATCTCGTCGCCGAAATTAGGAGAATTAGTCGGAAAAATTAGTTCGGAAGCCGATCGTCTATTTTTCATTGGAAATTAATTGCGCGGTGTGAATGCACCTTTATCTTAGGCGTTTTTAGTTGGTATCGCGATGTAAGTGTTTTATAGTAATGTTATTTTATTTAGGTAAAAGGCTTCGCAATTCTAAAATATTTATTTAAGGTGGTAGAATTTCTATTCTGTTCTGATACGTGGTTTTGTATACATTAAATTATCTCTTGTTATATATTTTGCATTTTCTTGAATTTAATATTTATTTCTGTTTGTAAGATTGCATATTGAAACTTAAATGCCCGGATATTTTATTGTAAGACTGGCGATTTTATTGGAAAAATTGGAAATTGAAAATTTTGATTTCCTATAAGCATAACTAATATTTCTAAATTCTCCATAATTAATATTTCCTAATTCATATAGCTGATATATTATAAGGCCAGTTTTTAGAATACTAAATTTATTTTCCACTGGGTATGGTATTTTTAGAAACAACTTCTTTTATGCGTTGAAGCATGAAAGGGGTTCTATTAACATAAAAATTATAGCATCCCAAAATCCTCTACAAACTCATCACTTGACGCCTAATCGCGTCATCTTCGAAACTCCGACCTCGCTGCACAAGCCCCCGCAGTTCCCCAAACCCCCGTCATTCAAGTTCAGAGTGTTTCATGATTCATGGTGCAAATTGGGTCGGCCGGAAATAGCACGGAAATCAAGAATAACAACATCGCGTGGGAGGAATTCCACGTTTCCGAGGAATTCGAATTTAAATATCAGTGGAGCACACGTGTACCTAATTAGCGACCGATCGTTATGTATCGTTAACACGATCGTTTGCAAACACGACATGATATCATCCTGGACTTGTCCACTATCAGGATGTAATCGCAGAATGCGTTGAACACGGTGCAGCGAAATTATCTGTGTATTTTTCGGCGAATTCAATTTATTATTTCCAATCGAGATGTTATTGGAAATGCACGTGGCTCGACTGATATTTAAATTCGATTTCCTCGAAACATCCGCGTGATTTTGTTTTTTTTTATTTTCATCTTAGTTTTACCTGTGGAATTTACTTAAATTTGTACCAAAAATTATGAAGAAACAATTTATGCACCGTTTTTCTTTGAATAAATTATATTATATTAGAAAATATTGTGTACGACTTGGGGTACTAATTTCTTTAAACTCGTGTGCCTCAAAGAGTTAACATTTTGCTTGTTTATTTAATGCGCTAAAAGAATAATTTTCAACGCTATCTATAACTAAATAAATAATTACGATAATTAATCATTACATATAATATATTAACTTTCAGTAAAATATCAAACGGCTAAATATGAAGCGTTGAGTAAAACCGTCACGAAATATGTTAATTAGAGTCGTATAAAACGCTGTTCCACCCCTTGCACAATAATAACGAGTCAGACTCGTGACAAAGATTCCACGCAAGATCTACTGAATTAATAAATTATGAATTTCTCCTAAATCGAAATCAAATTGAATTCTTCTGTTATCAAAGTCTAGAAACGGAAGTAAATAAAGGCAATACAAAAAAGAAAAATTATCTGGTATTAAGAACAATATTAAAGATAATATTAAGGACAAATAAGAGCTAATCAACGCAGCGTGGAAGGAATTACAGTGCAAGGGGTTAAAAAAACGCGGCACCATCCAACATCTTCAAAGCTAATCGATTAGCCCCTATTTTATTCCGCAGTGAACTCTGCCACGCTATTCCATCGAATTCTTAAATCTTGACTAGTCAAATTTCCGTACCGCACCCGTCAGTTTTTAAGGGGCACCGGTTCGAAGGGGCGAGACGGAGGCGACTCCTTTGAAAAATCGAAGCGGAAAACGACGAGTTATAAGGGTTGAAAGCGATCGTATAGGCGGCGGGTATACGGCCAGGTCGTAAAATCGGTCGTAGGATAAGGTAATCGTGTTACGGGCGTCGGAACGACGGAGTTGACAGAAATATGGTCGGACAAAGGGCTCGTAGGGAGCTGCTTGAGGGCCGCGCCAAGTATTTACCCCGACCACTTCAGAATCGAACCGCAAATATTGAATATGCACTACCCTTTGCGTCGAGATTACCGTCCCCCCCCCCCTCTCTCCCTCTCTCTTTGTCGATCTAAATCGCTCTCTCTTTCTCTCTCCCCGCGGCTCGCCCTCTCTCAACCCTTCTCTCGCCCCCCTTTCTCGTTCCCACCGCCGTGGCCCATCGCGGCGCGGATCAGTTAAATTCGTCCATTTTAGCGCACCGTCGAGTACATAATAGCCATTACTTGATATTCGATGCTTATCAAATCGATTACGAGCGTAGCGATAGCCGGCCATTAGCGCGCGCGCGGCGCTCTTGCCGGGATCGACCCGATAAAACTGGCGGGCTGCCACGCGCGGGAAACGCGTGCCCGATAAAAATGTCCGGCACGAACCGATCCTCCGTTGTCCATTCTAACAATAAATTCCTCGGTGCATACTCATCAGGCACGATTGAACCATTAAGACCCCGTGCAGCAAGGACGCCGCGTGATTGCTCCCGCGAATCTTTTATTCCTTCCTGGGTGAAAACAATTTCAGCGATTTAAACGATGTTTCTTGAGAACCGAAGGAAGGTATATTTCGAAGCTTCTTTTAGCTTGTAATATAAATTATAAATTATAATTTATATATTATTACAATATAAATTATTCTATGTAACAAATGTCTGGATTTCTTTGAATATTAGCCTTGTTTTAATGTTTAATTGTTGAATAAAGCCTTGTTTGTTAAAAATTTTGTTTGATTCTTTGCAATAGTTTCTGATTAGTTCTATTTCGTTCAGTGATCTATTGTGTTTCATTTCCACCAAGAAGAGACGAAATGACTTTCCGAACAACCTAATAGTTTTCCCTGTTACCTCGTCCTAAATAAAACACTGCCATTCGTGGCAGCGGGCCTACAGCGTCCGATAAAATGTGACAAATTTCAATATCTCGCCGAAAATTTTCGGATTGGCGTGAACGTGGCGGGCGATCGGGGATCGGTGTCGCGATAGAGCGTCGGTGCCCGTAAACAACGGGGAACAGCACGAACAACACGAACAACGTGCACGGAGGACGCGTTTACACGTCGCGTCTCGTCGCGCGTCGGAAGAGCAGGAGGAGGAGGAGGAGGAGGAGGAGAGAGGAGGAGGTGGTGGAGAGAGGAGAGGTGGGGCCGTACACGTGCTGAGCCAAATTAAATATTGAATATCGAGACCCCTCCCTCGGCGACGCTCGAACAAGCCGCCTCCTCTCCTGTGTACGCTATCGAGCGGAGTTGACCTACTTGTCCAATTATACTACACCGGCTGCCCCGCGAAAGTCGTTAAATCACGACTTTAGATGGAATCGTGGTAGGGATACGATGCACGCGTGTGCAACCGCCCAGGCTTTATCCCCGATCCCGATCGCGCCGGTACCCCGAATCCTGCTTAATTCCGGGCGTGGCCTCTTCGTTAACCCCTTTGCAATTTAATGAGCCGGGATTGCCTGCCCGGCAGGTGTCTGTTCGCCCCCCCCGGATCTGGGTTAGAACGATTCCTAATGCATCGCCGCCCCGAAAACGATCGCGTCTTATCCTTTTGTCGCGAGACTGGGTGCTTATCAGTTTTCACTGTTTTTTAATTGAATTTTTTGTGCGTTGGTATGAGTAGGGTTGCTTTGGTTATGGTTATATTTATAGGTTCTGTAGAGGAAACAGCTGACGAGTCGGTCGGGAGTGTTTTTGATCTCTTGATGATTTCTCGGGTATGATAGTGATTTAGATTATAGCGATCTTGTTGGTAGAAGTTTGTTCGACATTGTCGAGTTATAATTGATCTAGGTAACAATTTATTCGAATCAGATTTGATTTAAATAAGATTTCATTACAATAGTAATGTGATAGTAATGAATAATAATGAATAATAATGAATTCGCTTGAATAAAAATGAACTCGTTCGAATAACAATAAATCCATTCGAATAACAATAAATAAATTTGCTGGAATAATAATTTGCTGGAAAACTGAATGAAACATATTATAATAAACATAATATATAATTTTAATTAATTAATAGAAATTAGATAATTAAGACTGGTATTACCAAGCCCTAAGCACGAGTAATATAAATCATTTGACAGCAATAACAATATTGATTTCACTTCGGATTCCTATGATAATATATACTCCAGTAAAAAAGTTCATCTAAAGTTTCTCTCGGAATTATTTTTACAATACTCAGAACCATAAATGAAAAAATCAAACGATAGTAATTTTCACTAGTTTGGTAATTCTTCTGCAAAAATAATGTTTACACTTTCGATGGAAACGATTATTAACAGGTGTGAAACCGAGAAACGGTTGCTCAGTGAAGCAGAGAACAAGGTGTATCACGCCGATAAAAGTGGGAAGACTTTTAATAACATCGTGCCGGGTAGAGAAGCTTGTATTTCCAGGCGGCGTTAAAGAGTCGGTGGGACGTTCTTCAGAAAATCGTGAAGCATTTTCGGCGTGTATTTACGTAGAAGCCGGCGCGCGTCCCGTCGCGAAGTGTCTGAAGTCCGTATTTATTTAATAGTGACAGGATTGCAGCGCGTGTCATGTTCCCGCGTAATCCGCTTCAACTTCTCTCCACTTTGTTCATCCCTTAATGGGTTTCTGAATTCCCTTCCGGAAGCAGCTTTCGGTCCCGAGCCACTCTTGCGTCGCATCTTACACTTCTTTGAGAGGCCAGAGAACAGTGGAACTCTCCGACAACCTTTGAGGCGATCAATCTACGACTTAAATAACTCTCGCTGTATAACCTCGCCGCGTCTCCCTCTCCCTCCCTCTCCCTCTCTCTCTCTTTCTCTCTGGCTCTCTTCGGCTCTCTCTCTTTCTTTGCAAACTGCATTCTGCAGTCTCTGCAGGTGTCGCCGCCGCCGCCGCCGCTCTCTCCCCCCTTTGAGTTTTAAAGACCCAATCGACGAGACGCCGCGCGCGGCTCGCGTTTCTCCGTTGACGCGATCTGATAATGGAACACGCGTTTCGACGCCTGTAATAATCGAAAGAGAGGCGAGCTAATCGCGACGCTATCGCGCGCGGTATATACTCTCGACGAGATACCGGCGGTCTATAATTACCTGCAACGTTATCAGCGCCACCGTGGCCGGCTAACGCGATCCGCGGAATCGAAAATTTCCTCGCGACACGCGCTGCCCGCCGGGAAAATATTTAATCGCGACATTCGATATTCTTGGACAAGAGGAGGACCGCGTTCCGTCGCGATCACGGCTTTGTCCCGCTCTGTTTCTTTATTTAGCCAGGATTTCAATCGAATTTCTGCTCTTTAGTCGGCCGAGGTATGGAATTATATTCTACGTTATTTCGAACCTTTTTGGAATTCTTGTAAGCTCTTTTAAATACTTTTGAATTGTATTAAATTATTTTAACTTGTTTTAAAATTATTTTAACTTGTTTTAAAATTATTTTAACTTGTTTTAAAATTATTTTAAATACTTTTAGGTAATTTTAGATCATTTTTTTATCATTCTAAATTATTTTAAATTTATTTAAATTATTTTAGGTCATATTAGATCATTTTAAATTATTTTAAATTATTTTAATTCATTTTAGATTATTTCATATTCTTTTAAATTCTTTCAGATCAATTTAAATTAGTTAAAATTATATTCGATTATGTTTAAGCGTTTCCAATTGCTTTTAATTAATGTATAAGAGACTACGATTTTATTAGTTTACTTATTAATTAAAACTTCTATTTAATTTTATTTCATACCAGACAAAACCATATCACTAAAAAATTGCGTTGTCCTTTCAAGAAACAGTTTCTTCTGGAATAAGTTCTGCTATAAGCAAGCTTAAATACCATTTTCGGTATAGTAATTTCGTCGAATTTAAATGCCCTAGCAAAAGCGAAAGAGTTATCTTATTACTTCCAACCAATCAAATTATCCACCATTTATCCGAAAAATATGATCGACGAATATTTATAACGAATCTTCTCGGATTCGAATAACGTTCCGACGCACTTCTCGTATACAATTCAGCAATCGATTTCACCTGTCCGCGATCACAGTCTCGCAGCCTGTATACAAAATATTCTCGGAAGACAATCGAGCGGTCGGATTCGCGCGGCGTACACGATCGATTTACCCGGCAGAGAAACATCGTGTTAGATCATGTCGGCGATGATCGGCGGTGCCTCGGGCGCTAGTTATGTCATCCGAATGTCGGCATACCTCTGTCATGGTTGCGCCGCCGTCGTTCCTGTCATCCCGATGCCCGCGTATAGTATAGTGTCCGCTAATTTGTACCGTTTGATCGCGTAACTGCGAGACGACGCGCCCCCCAGCGATACTTCTCTG
The DNA here is from genome assembly GCF_028453695.1 of Augochlora pura. NCBI lineage: Eukaryota > Metazoa > Arthropoda > Insecta > Hymenoptera > Halictidae > Augochlora > Augochlora pura. The sequence goes on from NC_135781.1 coordinate 4,369,414, forward strand.
CCGTGCCTCGTGGCACACACGGATCATCGGCAAATGATGTCGCGTTTCCTTCCACGGGCCGCGTTTAACCGCACGCGAGCCTGTAATCTTCCCTTCCCGGACAACTGCCTACCCGTGCCACGTGTATCGATCATTCGGTTAATTTATCCCGTGGCATTCTTAGCGGGCCTGTCGCCTCGCGATCGCCCCGCTTCTTTTCCGAACCGTTTCTGCAACGGGCCGCGGTGGAACTTGCCGTTCGGTCTTCTGGGAAATCGTGTCGCGCGGCAGAGAAATTGCTCGGATCGATTGCGAGATGCGGTAGCTACTTAGAAGTTGCATTCTGTCGTTGATTATGGGGTCTTGCGGAAAGTTCTGTCTGTCTTTGAAATGAAGGAAAATGGTGAAATGCACTTTGGATTATTTATTGTGGAGAATGATTTAAATTAATAAATAGCTATTATTTAAATAAGTAAATATATATGAGTTATATAATTAAATATATATGATTGAAACAATTAAATAGATATGATTTAAATAAATATGATTTAAATATATATGATTTAAATAGATATGATTTAAATATATATGATTTAAATATATATGATTTAAATAAATATGATTTACGTAAATATCATTTTCGAAAAATACACGTCGCAAATGAACACGTGCATACGAATTGAAACTTGAAACGACATTATCGGTCGTAATTTTCCAGCAGAACTAATATTATGTTTTACCACCTAAACGACCGCATATTAAACTTATTTTGAAAATGATCTCTGCAGCGTATATTAGCTCTGCATCTAATTTTCTACATACGTCTGTTTCTCATTTCTAAACGAGAAAATCACCGGTGCTGAGGTTAGCCTACGGTCATATAATTTGCGGTCATTTAAATGTTAACAGGATCGCGATACTACATCGAGATACTTAGATTCTCTTAATCCTTCTACTATTCTATATTCCTTCTGCCGACCCGTGTCGCGAGTGCATAAAATCTATCGATTAAGCACGCGAGAAATCGCACGTGAGATAAGTGCGACTTGGGACGCGTTAGGAATCGCTATGTCTATTCTAAAGCGACATTATGTCAATTCCGCGAACGTTCGTTGATTTTTCAGAATTTCCGGAATTTCATGGTATCATATTTACGTCGATATTCGTGACAGCGTGAAAGCCGTTAAAAATAGAATTCCTTGCAAAAAGCATTTCATCGAGAGCTCGATCGCGTGGGGAATGAAAACGGCAGCGAACCGAGCGGAGTTTCCCGATCCGCGAAAACCATTCCGCGTGATCAACAGCATAATAAGCTTACGTACCAAAGCATTAACTATACAAAAATTGACGGGCATACTCGCCACAGGATATCCGCGGGATTAGCTTGAACCCGACGAAATAATCTCACCGGGGCGGGAAGTTCGCGTAAAGAACCGCGCCGCGATCGTAAACTACGGTCGGAAACAACGAAAATTCCATCTCTGGTTCGCGCGCGCAATAACGTGACGCGGTAACAGCAGGAACCAAGTTCGCGTAGTAAAAATTCATGGGACCGGAGCGATTTAGATCGCAGCGCCTTCGCCCCGTCGACCTGTACGGAACAGAGCGAGCAGCGCCACTTTGGAAGAGAGTAGTTCGGATAAACGGAGTTCCGGACCAACCCCACTCCCCTCCTCCCGGTACAGTTTCTATGTTTGCGCGAGCGAGCGAGCGAGCGCGCGTGTTGTCCGATGTTCCCGTTTCCGAGCTTAGGCCATTCTAATCCTCATTAAATTCTATACAAACGTTTCGCTCGCCCTCCCACGCGAGGTTCCCCGGGAATTGAGTCGCGTGGGCGGGTTCGACCGGTGAGCAACCCCGATGTCTTATCGTTGCCACCCACGCTCGATCTCTCTCTCTCTCTCTCCCCCTCTTTGCAAATCTCATCCCGATTTCATCCCGGAGCGACCGATTTCATTATGGAACGACCGATCGCATGATGATCGAATTATCGGAATAAAAAATTAATTACTCGAACAATTTTATTCAAATTATTCCATCTTGAGGAATTGTTTGAATAAGACGCAATAAAATGGTCGAAGAAAATAGGAATTACTGGCGTAAGTAATGGAGAATTATTTGATTAAAAAATGAAGAATTGTTTGATTGAAAAGTGAAGAATTGTTTGAATATAAAGTGAAGAATTGTTTGAATATAAAATGTAGCATTATTTGAGTACAAAATGTGAAATTAGTTGAGAGAAAATGCAGAATTTTTCCAAGAAAAGATGTAAAATTATTGCAATAAAAAATTAATTATTTAAATACAGAATGAAGAATTCTTTGAGGAAGAAATGAAGAATTCGAATAAAACCTGATGAATTAACCCTTTGCACTCGAAGCCATTTTTAACTGTAATTCTAAAATCACTTTTCTGACACATAGCATTTCTATATTATATGATAAAAGTATATTTTATGCATTTGAAATTGAATCTTGTAACTCATGCGACAACGATTATACTTTTAATAATTTTTGAAATCTAATTTTTCATAATATAAACGTTATATTGAAACCTGCTGTAACAATTTTAGTGGTGCTTCAGAGTCACCGCTCGAGTGCAAAGGGTTAATAACGAGTAATTATTATTCGAATAAAATATTCAACTGAAAAGAATCGCTCGAATAATATTACTTCGGATAAATAGTTACTCTAGATAAATAGTGACTTTAGATAAATAATTACTCCAGATAAATAATTACCCTAGATAAATAATGACTTTAGACAAATATTTATCCGAAATAATTTGCCCGACGCCCGAGCCTCGGAGCGTAATTAGGGGTCGTCGGCTGGAATTAAGAGGGAACCGGAAGCGCGTGGAAAGGGAGAGTACGATGTAAGAAAAACTGCAGCCCCTAATTGAAGTCTTCAAGGTTGAAAAGACCAGGTATTGGAAGTAGCCAGCCGGAAGACACAAAGTAATTTTCCCGTGAAAAGCACGCGATGGCCGAAGCAAGAAGATCGCGCGCAACCCGTGTTTTCCGAGATGATTTCGCGCATCGACCCGAAATTCCATCAATCCCACGGTATGAAAAGGCTGCAAAGAAGATCTCTCTCTCTCTCTCTCTCTCCCTCTCTCTTTCTCTCGGAGCGGCTACGTGTACCCGCGTCGCTCCGATCGAGCGGAAAAGACGCTCGGCCCCGCGCTTCCAAGAAGCAAATTGCCGGCGGCGAGTTGGCCTCGGCGCTGAGAACTTGGACGCCTCTGTGCGCCCGGCTCCGGCCGAGGAGAAAGAGATGCAGTTTATTGTCGTGCAAAGGAGGCAGAGCGGCGCGGCGGGGCCGAGGGAGCGGCCCGGGTCCATTTTCCTAATAACGTCGGGTTCGGCCGAGGCCAGAAAAGACTGTGTTCCTCGAGCCCGTTCCTCTCTCTCTCCCCTCTCTCTCTCTCCACTTTTCGTTCATCCCCTCGACGTTCCTCAGAGGTTATTCTCATTCGAACGGTCCGGAAAAATTGTTCCTCGCTGTTCTACGGTGGTCCTCGATCCGGGGAAGGTATCTGCGAAGGTGAACGCTGGTATTCGTAAATTCCACGGTGTCATGGGGGTTGGAAGATCACGGTTTTGCTTGGAAGATTTGACGGCGATGCGGGCGTCGGTCGATTGGTCACTCGCGTACAGGGCTTGAAACAATGATGAATTTATCTCCATTTTTAAATATAACAACATGGCAAATTTGATTAAGTAAAATATAAAATTGCTAAGATATCGAAAGAATTTAAAAATATTATTACACTATTTTAATTTATCAAATTTACCGAAAGAAACGACTTATTTCCAAATCGTCTTTGAAAAATTGTATCTAACACAAAAATAAGCATTCTATTAACTACAATAACTCTGTAACAATTCGAGGAGAATGTTTAACAAAATTCTCCGCGCTACTTCGCCCATGATACAACGCTTCCCCGAAACGGCACCCCCCGCGAAGCTGACGGTTATTCGAGAAATAAATCCGGCGAGATATCGGAACGGTTATTCGTAAACGAACCCCGTCGAAGGTATCTCGTGTTTAGCTTGCCCTTCGAGTTCACGACCCCGGGTCTTTTCATCCGTTCGAACCTAAAGAGCGAGAAGAGCCAGAGACGAGCCAGCCACCTCCCCCTTATCTAGGATAAATAATCGGACAAACGTCTGGGAGACGCGGGCAGCGTCTGCGTAAGATAATGCGACCGGGGGAAAAAAGAAAAGAAAAAAGGAAAAGAAGAACGAGACAGAAGCGCGCGTTTATGGTATCGACCGTGGCCCTTTGAGCCTGTGGGGACTGTTCATTCGTGGCGGGGAAGAAAGGATCGTTAGCGATCGGCGAGCAGAAAGAGTTTCGAGAGGACTGTGTTCCTCGGGGCGGGCGCGGCGCGCCGGGAGCGGAATTTATACGCGGAATCCGCGCGGAATTTCATTCGGGCTTGTGTCTCTCTTTCTCTCTCTCGCTCTCTCTGCCTTCTGTGTCGCGACGGGAAGAAAAAGGGACCGTTTCTCTGCGGAAGAATGGAAGAAAGGGCGCGAACCACGAGACCGTGGGGGGTGGCCAACTCGAAGGGACTCTCGAGCAGGCGAAGCGAAAGGGGTCGATAACACGCATCCTCGCGACCCTCCGGCTTCGCCTCTCCTTCTCTCTCTCTCTCTCTCTCTCTCCGTTGGCCTCTCTTTCTCTCTTGTTCTCTCTCTCCGCGCTCGCCTCCGCTAGTCTCTCCCGCTCCCCGTTTCGCCGCCTATCTATTCCGTCCTCGAACACCCTCGAATCAGCCCGCGCGAGCAGCTCCGAGTTACTTAACGTGATTAAATCCTCCCTTCCGGCCGTGACGGCCGGCCTCGTCTCGCCTCGAATCCGTCTCCGGCAGCCTTTTCTCCACTCGCCCTTTATCTACGAACGATCTCTTCCTACCGACCCGATCGGACGGCCAGACCCCGTTAACTCGTTTTGCGTTTTATCGGTACGGCTCGCTCGAATCGCCCGAGAGATATCCACGGAACGCGTGTTTCCGTTAATTGCACCTCGGGGGGGGGGGGGGGGGGGCGAGTCGATGAGCAAGAACCCCCCCCCCCCCACCGGGAACTTTTGTTTACAGTGTGATGATTTGAAAACAATTTGTTTAATGCCACGTGAACGGGATCGAGTTCCTTGCAGCGGTTGCTCTTTTTAACTCTCTTTTTAACTCGCGGCTCGCGAGAAATCTTTTGTTCAGGGGGTGGTTTTTTCTGCTGTATGGGAATTGATTATTTGCGAAACAAAATCGTGAGCTTTTTGGTAGAAGTGTTTGTTGAGGTTTGAAGCTAAAAATGATGAGTTTAAATAAAAATTGTGTAAATAAATGTGTTTCTGGTGGCAAGAAAATTGCGCCTTATTTGGCAGGAATATAGTGTTAACTTCTATAAATTTAAAATTTCGATAATTGACAGAATGGCGTCACTTTGAAATTTAAATTCTATTCTATAACGTACTAAATATGAAATATAATAAACCATAATAAATAAAAAATAATAAATATAGAAAGAATATTTAAAAATAGTTTTAAAACACAATGACCCTCACGGTGAATTACTACTCTCAAAATAAATTCAACATCGTCGCTGTCCGCTTACTAAGTAAAAACGATAGCAATACTCCAAATGTACCAAACTGTACATACGCAAAAAAGTTTCACCCCGATTGCGTCAATCGCGCGTTACAGCGTCGGGGACATGCAACACAGGGTGCAAACACCTCGATCGGCACTGAAATTAAATGAGGGCATGAATCCGCCACAGGAGACACGCGTTGCAAAAAAAGCGTAGCCGCTGAAATATTCTACGGAATTGCGGGGCCGATAGGGCCACAGGAAACGTACGTCGACACTTTCTCTGCCTCGGGTGGTGGAAAGAACCCGGGGGGTTGTAAATCTTCTGACCCACTACCCTCTTCTCGGGAGTCAAGAACAGTGGATACCTGGTAGCGGGGAACGTCTTTCGAGTACGGATCCAATCACCGTCGACCGGAATAGAAAGCTGTATATTCTAAATAAGCATTTCCCGGCTCGTAAATTTCTACAGAGTTCAGCGCGATGTTTAACGGGGGCCCGTTTCCTATAGCTGGCATAACAGTGGAAACTTTGGCGAATCGATGGAATCCAACTGAGTCAATCGAGACTGCAGTCGTCAATGCTTCAATTCATTGCTTTATTATATTCTTAGGATCCAACTATATGCTTGAATTTTAGCGACATTGTGTATAGCAGCGATGTGTGTAATATATAATATTTTTATATTGTTTTTAGTCAAAGGAGCATCTGTGTAACAAATTGAACTAATACATGGTTTTAGAGCTTGTGAAATATTTTCAAGCCTCTTCAAACATAGTTAAACATCGTTAAACATTTTTGGGATACTCTGTATAGTATGCAATATATGTAGTATATATTTTTCTATTGTTTTCAGTCGAATTCTCAGGCAGCGTCTGCGTAACAAATTAAACTAATACGTAGTTTTATAATTTGTCAAATGTCTTCAAGCATCTTCCAACATAGTTAAACATCTTCAAACATCTTCAAACATCTTCAAACATCTCCAAATATCTTCAAACGTCTTCAAACGTCTTTAAACGTCTTCAAACATCTTCAAACTTCATTAAACATTGTTGAACATACTCTAATATTGTTGAACATCATTAAACATCGTTGAACATCTTCAAACATCTTCAAACGTCTTTAAACATCTTCAAACATCTTTAAACATCATTAAACATCATGAAACATCATTAAACATTGTTGAACATACTCTAATATTGTGAAACATCATTAAACATCGTTGAACATCGTCTGACCTCGCGGGACCGCGGCTCGAGTCGCAGTTCGCCGAGTCACGATTCTCTCGAAACAGAGAAAGAGGAGAGGCTTCCTCTAATCGCGCCGATCTCGCCATAACAGTGATCTATGTATAGCGATTCATCCTAGGCGGCGATGAGTCATACTTTTTCGGTGGAAACCCGGGCTCGTCGAATCGGCTTTGTGACGTAACGGCCGTGGAAATAGATTTCGAGTGATATTCCCGAGGTGCATCGTGTATTTCTGCCCACGCTGGTTCCGTTTATTTACATCGCTTAGGCGGCTCTCGTCGCTGGCCATCGAGCAGATTTGAATCAGTCGCTGCCGCGCCCTCTCTACCTCTCTCTCTCCCTCCCTCCCTCTCTCTCTCTCTCTCTCTCTCGTTCCCCGGTTTCATACGGTGGGATTTTCTGGAAACACGGCGGCGAGGAGGTCGGAGGGAGAAGGGAGGGGCCACTTCCGGAAGGAAGAGGTTACCAGGCCGATCCGCTTGGCCGAAGCGTCTCGACGCATGGTGCACGTTGCGTCACGAGCCGAGTCGATGACCCACCTCTATCCTCCTCCCCCTACCACCTTCCTGTTCGTCTTCTTGTTCGTCTTCTGCAACGTCCTCCGCGTCTCAGCGAACCCTGTTCTCGTGCCTCTCGCGCTGCATTCGTGCACTCGGTATGGAACCCCGGCATTTTTCGACGATATTAAACCGTCACGTGACCGGTATCTTAATTAAAAATTGTAATAACGATTAAGAAACTTTTGTAAAAGATTATCGCATTAATTATATTATTTGAACAATTGCTATAACAATAATTGTACAAAATCTAAGCGAATTGAATGTTTTCACTTTTATCGAGCAATGATTACTAATTTGTTTTATTGTTCAGTGTATTTAATGTTTAAAAAGAGGTCACAGAACTATTTTAGATTTTACTTCAATGTCTTTTAATTTTTACTGTAGTTGCTTTAATTTAATGTTCTTAAATCTCTGATATGATTTTTTGATATGATTCAAATACTGCAATACAATATCGTATTTATACAACCTTGACATAACTTTAATGGACTTAAATAATTCCAATTTTGAACACATTATTATCTACGGAAATCAAAGTTGAAATTCATAAACATATTATATGTCGCAATCATGATGAAAGCTTGCGTTTTAAAACGCTATAATAAATAAACGAAACAAAGAATTCAATCTGCATAATTTCATATTCTTTACAATGCTGTTATGCGAGTATAAAAATCGTGCGACGAAACTACTTCGGATCTTACGATTTCAAAGGGTTATCTTATCATTACTAGACAGGAAAGAAAGAATGTCTACAAACGCTAAAGCCGAGAAACGTAACATGCACGGAGAACACCGCTTTCCAGATCACCGCGCGACGCGCCGTGCACTGCACTCCGGGCGTGAACACACGCGCGCGGCCGGTCCGCGCGGGCAACTTTCTCGCGCGTAATCGCCGCGAAGTCAATTATAACGCCCGCGAACCGGCGACGAGATATTCAGAAAACGCCGCGCGCGGCACCGCCGTAGGATTTGTTTAATTGAGTTCCATCGCTCAGGCCTGGAATTCATTTCCTACTCTCCGCCGCGCGGCGCCGTGAAAAATGCTCGCGGCTCTCTCGCCTTCCACGCCTCGGCGACTTCCCGCCGCAGCTTTACGCTCGGATCCCGACCGCCGTGGTACTACGCGGGCACCACCGTGTGCCACGGCGAGCACAATGCCGCCCCGTCGGATAACGCCGCTTTTCCTCTCGAAACGTTTTGACAGTCGTTTCGTGGATCCGCCGCCTGCGAAAACTATTCCGACGTCGTGGAACTTCCCGCGGGGAAACTTGTAGATATCGGAGCGTTTATAATTCGATGAGAAAGAATCGTGCGACGGTGAACCTAACCTCGTTTTCGAGCTACGAGCATCTACTTTCACTGTGCGTCGCGCATTTTTATCCGGGAGATTGTTACGTGATATTCTGAATGGAGAACTGGAGACGCGCTTTTACGAAGAATCGCTTTGAATTGGACAATATTGAAATGTTTGTTGAATATTTTCTTGGGAAGATACTGCAAAATATTTTGCATGATTAAATTTAGCTTGGATTTGAAGACTGTAGCGTAAAATTTGGTATACGATTTTTCTTTATTTTGTAGAATTATTTAATTTAACTGATTCAGTTTAGCCTAGATATCCTTTTCATTTTTCTCTAAAAATTTGACAGAGTAATAATAATAATATTAAAAATGGTATTAAAATAATAATAATAATGATAATAATAATGTGCCACTGATATTTAAGTTGATTAAAATTATTAACGAAGAAGTCAATGTTATTAATAAGTGCTGATCAAATCGAGAGTTCTATTAGTAGGATAAATATAAGGAAAAATCGTAAAAATTGCTAAATTTGGTAATTACGCAATTCTGCTGGTAGAATCCCGTTCCCCGGCATTTAGCGGCCTCGCGTACTCGCAAAGGCTTGTAGCACGGTTCGAGGAACGATTGAATATTTAAATTCGCCCGTAGATTTGTTTGATTTAAGCCGTCGTCGCTTTTTCTCGGAAAAATGCTCACGTTCCCCGACTTTCGGCGTCTTCGCGCACGTATTTTTAGCTCCGAGATTAGGCGTTTTGAGAAATCGCTTGCTATAGTCCGTTACGAGGAATCGTCTGCTCACTATTGAAATTTATTCGAAGACGGCGTGAAACGAACGCCTTTAGAAAACCGTTCGAAACAGTCGCGAACGACGAAACTTGGAGTCCCGAACACATCGATGATATTTCCATCGTGTTAGGATTTATTTCCTCGTTCCAATCATTTTTCGAAATCGCATCCGGGCTCCTAATTAGAGAACGATTTCGGTAATCTGACTTCTTTGATCTCTCACTCGATGTGTCCGTCGCGTGATTACGGGTCTTCCGCGCGGCGGCGTGCCCAAGGGGTGGTTATCCCGTAATTGCTGTACACTGGAAAATGTCCGTCGGTTTGCCGGCGAAACCGTGGCAATTATCATAAAAGAGGAAATAATTGATTCCGGGGATATAAAGACAGTGATTAGCTGGGAACCTGGATGTCCACTTAAACTCTAAACTCCGTCTGGAAACATGGAACTTATCGGTTCCGGCGAGCCTTGCGACGAACGCTTCGGCGACCGGTCCGCGCGAATAAAGTTTTCCCCCGTCGCAATCACTATCGTTTGTCTACCGGGACCGTCTTTAGCGTGGTCACGTGTAATTGCCGTCCGAGAACGGGCTACGCGATTCGTTCTCACAATCGACCGATAATCCGCGACCCTTTTCTCCTGTCTCGTCTATTTGATCGCCATTTCTCAGGATATACATTTACAGAAAGTCAGAATATTTTATAGGCTTTGTAGAATTGCAAGCATAATTTCTGCTATTTGTTTCTCATTTATTTAAAATTGGTTTAGCAATTCAAAATTATATATTTTAAATGCTTCCAATTTAATTGAAGAGGGCAAGATTCCGTTGCAATTTACAATATTTTAAACAAATACGTGATCGCTAAAAGTTTAATAACAGTACAGAGGATATTCTGACTAAATTGTTAATAAGTTCTGAAGGTTTTTATTTAATGTTCTATTTGAAAGATTTTCTTTTATGAAGAGAAATTCACGTGTCTAGTATAATACTGTTCCATATGCAAGTCTCTACTGTAATGTCTAATATTTTAAACAAATACTTGTTTGCTAGAACTTTAATAAAAATATGGAGCAGATTCAAGTTAAATTGTTAATAATTTCTAGAGCACTTTATTAATATTCCGCTTCACCCACTTGCTTTTAAAAGGGAAATTTCTCGTGTCATCCACAAAATTGTACAAATCTCCCTAGCAAAAAATATCTAACAACAATCTAAAAATATCCAAAAGAAATTTCTAATAAATCTTAATAGTTTGCCCAATTGTTCATCGTCCCACCCCGAAGCAGAAATATTTATTATATTACGATAAATCCCCGGCGAACTTTTACGAACTTCTCATCGTCCCAGTTGCTTGGAAAGCGAGAGGCCGAAACAGTGACGCCGCGATCGCGGGATGAAAAGTTCGAAGCGATGGGAAACCGCATTCTTGCCGTCGGACAAAGGACACAAAAATGATAGTCCGCGCTTCCCGCAAGAGGAGCCGGGGACCGGCTTCTCGGACCGCCGGCGAGCGGATTGTAGGTCAGGAAAAAGGTACCCGATTGTTTCCCCGGCAATCCCCGTTCGGCTTTAATTGAGGCGTCTTCAGTTTATCGAATGCGATTCGTTCTCTCTCTCTCTCTCCATCCCCCTCCCTCTCTTTCTGCTCTATCTCCGCGGGGAGAATTGTCGTGCGTCGAGGGGTTAATTAAGAATTCCCGCAGCGGCGGCCTGTCAGGGCGGGCCTCCTTTTCTTTCGTCTTAATTGGAGGGCTCTTTTAGCAATTAGAACGCGAAGGGAATTCTTTTCTCTTAATAATTCGCCGTTACGAACGATATAAACGAACCTTTCAGGAACATCCCCTGCCCGGCCGGGCCACCGCCCCCGTATTTTCATATTTCTCTCGTTCCCGCAATCTTTCGATCTCTCACCCCACCCCTTCCCTCTCTGTCTCTCTCTCTCTCTCTCTCTCGCTCTCTATTTCCCTTTATCTATCTATCTATCTAGCTATCTATTTATCTATCTATTTATCTATTTATCTATCTATCTATCTCCATCTCCTTCTTTCTTATTTTTATTTTAATTATTATTATTATGCTTGCATTAACACTTTCGCAATCGAGACGAAAATAATCGAGTTAATAATTACATATTATACTATGTAGAATAAAAGGAGAATTCTCGCATCTTGTCGGTAATATGTTAATAAAATTGAGACATTATAGTGTTAGTGAGCATAAGAAATAAAGAGAGGTGTCTGATCAGCTGTTACGATGAATCTCGAAAGTCTAGTTGATGCAATTTATAACAGCAAGCTACTTGTTACACTATTATGAAATATACATACATAAGTTCCTTGTAAAATATCATTTGTTAATTTAAACTTGTTATTACTTATTTATAGATTTTATTGCTCGTGAAGCTTGCCATTAAGTCTATTGGTATAACATCGTTTTTAATTTCTTTGAACGAACAGTAACACATAATATACAAGATTAAGAAAGAAAAGTAAAATTTATTAATTCCTTCTTAAAGTTTAAATGTATGTAACAGAATAATATATTTCTATTTTGTATAAATGAGAAAGTCAATAAATAGCTCTAATATTGAATGAATAGCTTTGGTAGCTGAAAGTGGACATACGACCACAAAGGGTTAAATGTATCAACATACAATAGTTGTTCATAAAACATGCGTAATTACATATAGCATTCATTATACATGCTAATAGAATAGTTGTCATGAACAGTAACGAGCGTGCCACCATTAATAACCCTGTACGTATAGAGTCCCGTAGCGTGATACGAGAAAGAAAACTCGGAATAATACGTATAACAATAATTTCGTTACAACGTATTATGCTTGAACAGTAATCCGTGTTCTACTATACAGAACTCCGCTCTCTGTACTACGGTTTTAGTTATAACATTAATTAACGTCATTCCGGTCTATGTTACTAAATTCATTCATAGGTCATGCTGTACGAGGTCGTTGAACTCTGCTTGACACGGGCTACAATAATGTCAAATAAAGAACACGAAATACGATTAAATAATCGATGGAGCTTCCCTCGATTTTTAATTAAAGAAACGACAAATTTTTAATTTAGAGAAATGACAAATTTTTAATTTAGAGAAATGACAAATTTTTAATTTAGAGAAATGACAAATTTTTAATTTAGAGAAATGACAAATTTTTAGTTATAGAATCAATAAATTTTTAATTATAGAATCAATAAATTTTAATTTAAAAAAATGACAAATTCTTAGTTACAAAATCAACAAATTTTAATTTTAAGAAAATGACAAATTTTTAATTATAAAATCAACAAATTTTAATTTAAGAAAATGACCAATTTTTAGTTATAAAATTAACAAATTTTAATTTAAAAAAATGACAAATTCTTAATTAAATAAGGTAACAAATTTTTAATTTAATAAAGTAACAATTCCTGTAAAATCACTCGTTTCATCGCGTAACCGACTGGAAACCAATAAACTTTTGTCGCAGACATCTTCACGTCAGATGAACAAAAAGCGCTGATACAAGAGCTAGCAAAAATCAAGGGACCACCCTGTATTTATGCCTCCGCCGCCACCCTTTCTCTCCGACTCTCCTCCCATCGGTCTCCCCGGTATTCCGTTGGCCTATCGCCGAAGTGAGTTTTCTGTATTTTCGTTCGCGCGGTCCTTGGCATTCAGCGCGGATGTTTGCCGGGGCACCGGTTCGCCGCCTAAGCCCGCGAAATTTATTTTATATCCCCCAGTTTTAGGTGAATAGAGGGAGGAGGATCCATTGAGATTCTACCTGGCTACGGGGCAACGGGACCACCGTCTGCCGAAAGGATTTTCCTCGGGAAATCTTATATGAAAGACGGGCCGGAGACCGGCAGCGATAGAGAGAGAGAAAGAGAGAGAGAGAGTGGAGAGAGAGAGAGAGATAAAAAGGATGTTCAACCCTCCCTCTCTCTTATAGCGATCTGTCCCGACCGGTACGGGTTATTCATAAGGCCGATAGCGAGCCGTCTCTCGAATGCAAATCGAGCGGAAGTCAACGATGAGCCGGAACGACCGTATTCCCCATCCCCCGCGGGGTTAGTCAAGCTCAAGAAAAACAGAAACGGGGGAAACCTGAAGGAGATTAAGACGGGGTTCGGCTTGTTTCATGGTTTAGTCTGTTGCACCCTTCGCGTTCCATCCGATTGGCAGCCTTTTTTTCGCGAATTCCATTTAGTGTACGCGTCGCGGCATTTTATTCACAATTTTATAATCGTCGGCAATAATTGTCAGTAATTGTTATCATCGAAAGAAAATAGTGTAATGAGAATATAAAAATAATATAATATTATAAAAATTATTATAATATTATTATAAAAATTATTATAATATTATTATGAAAATTATTATAATATTATTATAAATAATTGTTATGAAAAGAAAAGGTCGATAAAATTCGAATCAAAAGATTAAAAGTATTTAGCATTTCCTGGATATTTTAATAACTGGCTTAAGTTATTAAATAAAGTAAAAATTTCTGCCGTTTTCACGCTTGTTGCAATTTATAAAGTTTTCTATTTTGCATAGAAATTGACAGTCTCAAATTTTATAATTGGACACAATAAAATTTCTTATAATATAATCTCATTGTAATAACCAATTACAGAAATTTCTGTCGCAATAATCATTAATAAAGTATCCTCACAGCAATGACTTGTAAAAATTTCGGCCGCAATAATCGTGAATAAAATATCGTTATAATAGCCACTTGTCAGAACTTCTGTCGCAATAATCATTAATAAAATATCATTATAATAGCCAGCCGTCAGCGATGCCATCGCAATAATCGTGAATAAAATATCATTCTAATAGCCAGCTGTCAGAATTTCTATGGCAATAATCATAAATAAAATATCATTATAGTAGTCAGATGTCGGTATTTCTATGGCAATAATCATTAATAAGTTATCACTATAATAGCCAAGTGTTAGAAGCTCTATTGCAACAATCGTCGATAAAGTATCATTTTATAATTATTTCCCTCAGAACGAACACTAAGATGATGACGTTCGATAACTTCATCAACAAATGCTTTACTCTTCAAATGCAAATACATTTTTAAAATTTGTTTAATTATCCCTTTGATCTCCATATTCGATGAACACTTTTCTCTAAATAATAATTTTTAATAATGTACAGACAGTGTTGAATAAAACATCTCTCCACCTTTTTCTTACTTTTTTCGTCTCTCGTAGAAATGAAAAAGTAAAAATAAAATAATATTGAAATAATAAGTGAAATGTACCTTATTTCAAACGGTAGCTTAACGATAGTGCTTCATTACAATTTACTATCCTGAAAGAGCACCCCTAACAGATTAAAATCACGACACCCCTGTCAAAGTGTTCACGATAGAGCGCTAAACGACGATAACATCCCGTTTCCGATCGAGATCGATCCCCGCGTCTCGATCAACGCTACGAAAAGCCAAAAAAAAAAGAAGCCGAAAATAGATCCCCGCGGCATCGTCGGATTTGGCTGAACACGGGGCCGACGGCCGATGAGATTAAACCACCTCGAAAATCCATTATCCGCGTCAATCAGTCGACTCGGCGGCTCACGGGGACGGATTTACGCAGTTTACATACCGGTAACCGGAACATAATCCCGCTTTCACGGCCAAATTGAGTATAATGGGACAATCTGTCGCGATTACTTAATCTGGAGCGGAGAGGGTAGTCGAGGACCCGGGCGTTCTCCTCGGGTTATCGACTACGCCGAGCCCGACGCGGCCCGACCACCGCGACGACTCTCCGGCTGTGTGCGGCGAGGACACGCGATCGGGATCGCGTGAGCCTCGAAATGCTTGCGGGCGTGGGCGGCGCGGGATCGAACGGCCGGAGACGACACCGGAGTGTACGACCTTCGGCCGCGTATCGATTAATCGCGAGGTTTAAGCTCAATGCCAAGCCGAAAGCGATCCCGCTAATCCGGCCGCGGTTTCGACGATCCGCGAAACTGTTTTCTGGCTTCCACCCTTTCGCGACGAATGTCGATGCTGCGACGACGTCGGAATTATTTGTGAATTTATTTATGAACTTATCTACTCATTTATTTATTAATTTAGCTACTCATTTATTTATTAATTTAGCTAGTCATTTATTTATTAATTTATCTACTCATTTATTTAGAATTTTATTTACTTATTTATTTATGTGTATACGCGGTTGAGGAACCCTTTGTTAAGCAGAGAGAAGGCTCCGTAATAATGGCTGACAGTCGACAAAAAATTAGTAACTTCCGAGCGAAAAGGCATTTATTTTTTAACAGAGTTTTTAGTTCAAAATAAAAAGGTTCTGATTAATATCGAGTTCTACTTTTCTAATAATTTCAAGTAATAGAAACTTGCTCCTTTAAAAGAGATTCCTTCATCCTTTCATTTTTACAATATTTATCCAAACGTTCCATTACCTAAACATTCTATTACTTAAATAAGATATAACCTGACAAAGGACTCGAATGACATTTTTAGATAATATTTTAATACCAGAGTATTGCAAAAATAAACGTCCCGCTAAGAGAGAGGAAGACTGCACTTTATCTAGCACGGTTTCTCTTCCAAGAAATTATGAACGATAAAGAGTATCGAACGTCGTCGTGGCAGCAGATCGACCGATAAGGGGGGTTAACAATGAACCCGCATCGACAGACTAATCTTTAAAGAGACTCGTCCGATCGGCAAATGAATTTCGACCGCGATCCGAACGAATTACTCTTCGAGCGACGTTCCCGGCCTGGATCGGAGCGCCGTATCTCGATACGATTAGTTTTTACGCGATCGTTGGTGGAGAATACGCGACGGACCGAGCCGACGGCGCATTCGATGATACATCATTCTTCGGCTGACCCAGTTCCGAGATATCGGGTCTCGAAGCGGCGGTCGCCGTGAGAGCCGCCGCCGTTCTCGATTAATGGTTTGCTCGGGAAACGAGGATAAACAGCGAACAGCCGCGGAACGGGAGGCGAAAGGACACGCGTTCGCGAGAATTGTTCGACGAACAGTTGGCAGCCTGGTTTTTGACGCCGTCTTTCACTCGCCGGGCGGAAGTTCCCGTGGGATCGTTTCTTTCGCGATTCTCGCCGGTCCCGTCCATACCACCTGCCGTTTTTCGGCAAATATCAATTATTGCGAAACGACACGAACGTCAGACAGCAGTCCCATTGTCGTGGATGATTTAATTATATTTTATCTGACGGAAGTTGTTTAACCCCTTCCCGTATTTTAGCGAGTCAGACCCGCGATGAAGACTTTTGCCCAAACATGAATATCGCGAGTCAGACTCGCGAACAGTTACTTGGACCAAACATAAACATCGGGAGTCAGACTCGCGAACAGATACTTGGGCCAAAACATAAATATCGCGAGTGTCAGTCGCGAACACATACTTGGGCCAAATGTAAACATAACAAGCCGAGCTCGCGGACTGATTTTTTGCCCGTTACGCTCGTGACTGAATGTTAGTTCCTCTCAGTACCTCGGAACAGTTAGTCACGATTCTTGTCGTTGCTGTTACGAAGCAGTTCAATTATTAAAATTTAAGAAACCCCTTCAAAATGCAAGGTACAAAAGTATGTAGTGAAGGCCGTGATATTTTAGTATCGCGTAAAATTGACTATATCACAGGCATTGCGGGCATCTACATTTCGGATCGTATTGCGACTGTTAACAAACATCAGTCTGGTCTGTTTAGCGCGCGTTGATGCGGGCCGCTCGGGCCCGAGTTTCGTCGAGCTAAATGGCACGGGAAGGGGTTAACAGCACTTTCAACATCGAAGATCAACGAATCGAAATCGCGTTCATATGACGCCGCGATTTCTTTTAGAATAGTTATTCGAATATTATTTAAAGAATAATTTCTTAGAGAGAAATTACCGTAGAATTTAACTTAATTAAATTGAACTTTAAATAGAATTATTTAAAGAATGATTAATTAGTGAGCAATTATTTTGGAAATGATAATTTCGAAAGGATAATTACTTAAAATAGAATTATTCAAAGAAGAAATATTTAAAAAAGAATTCTGTAAAGCAAAATTATTTAAAAATAAATCTCGAGCCTCCTTTAGACTCAACTCCGTCATTCATAATTATTAAACCTTAAATAACTCACATTGATGACAAAAACGAACAGATGCAACGTAAAACCTCACACACTCGTACGATTTCAAAGTGCTATCGCACTCGTGCGAACTCATTAGAACGATTAAAAAAACAAACGAACGTCTATCTAGTTGCTCCATCTCCCAATTAATGAAGACAATCTCGATTTCGCGTAAGACTCCACAGTCCGCCGATAAGATTGCAATCGCTTGTATTATTCGTCTCGGTGCAAGCCTCTTTTCCCTGTTTCAAGCAGATCGAAAACATTTGCCGCGCGCGCAGAGAGACAGAGACACCCGGCGTACTTTTATTTAACAGCGGGGCTCGTTCAATATTCATCGAGCGGCTTTAAAAACCGCGAAGAAACGTGGCAGACGGTCGGGGTTTGAGACCCCCTGTCTCAAAAGTTTGTCCTGTTTTAAAACCGTTCCATAGTCGCCAAGACCCTCCATTAAATATATTCCCGAGTGCTAGTTCATCGTGCTATCGACATTCTCAAACTTTTATCGACTGGCGGAGAGTATTTCCGAAGTACACAAAGTAGTTGGTAATAAGCGGGGAGCAACGTTCAGGTGGGGTATTTACACCGGGTTTTCTGAAATTCTCCGCGGATTTTTCTATGCCGTGAAAATTGTCCAATTGCGAGAAAAGAGGGCTGAATGGAATTGCGTTATTTTATTCGTTGATTTTAATTAGTTTATGTTAGTAAAATAGCAGCTTTGGATTCTTGAACCCTTTGTGCTCGTAGCTATTTTAATTGTGAATATGAAATAATTATTTTTGGCTTGAGAGTATTTTTATTCTCTGTGAAGAAGTGTATTTTTGTGCATACGAAATTGATTTTTGTGATTTGAGAGAATTTCTTAAATCGATAGAACAATTTTAGATAAAACAATTTTAGATAGAACAGTTTTAAATAGAACAATTTTAGTGGTGCCTCAGAATATTAATATTACTATCATAAATTACGATGCAATATTTTAATCAGCAAAATTCTTAAATTTTTAATTCGCAAAATTCATGCGTATAAAGCCAAAGCTCACAGCCACGTGCCACGAAGATTGTAAAAAGAAAATAAAAAGCTGACATGCCTTACTAAATTATACATTCTTTTAAACTTTAAAAATACAGAAATTGTGATAATAATTTCGTAAATATCTAAAGAAACGCAAAACGTCTCTCATCGTCTAAAAGCTCCTTATAATGATCGTAAAGTAATCAATCATTATTATAAACGAGTTCTCGCGTTTTAAATATTGTGCACACAAAAATTAATAAAGACACCATCGCCTGATATAAAAAACCACAAATTAATCCTCTTAATACATATTAATTAATCCGAGAGTGCTTCGATCGATCGAAACGAAAGTATCGCCCACTTCTGTCAAGGTGAAAGCTTGTAATCCGCGTCGCAGACACGACCGCGAAGCAAGCTAATTAGCGGTGTCTTTATTTCGGCGTATATCAGTAGTTAAATGTTTGCTCTTGATTCGCAATGCGAGGAGGGAGGCCCCCATCCTGGGCGCTCTGCTCCTCCACCGCGAAACTCGAAAGTCGGCTGGAAGAGCGGGTTTCCGCGTCGGGAAGTTCACCGAGTTCGAGGAGAACTTCCTGTCCCGACTGAAAGCAGCTTCCGTCATCCGCCGTGCGGAAGCCGCGCGGCACCGCCGCCGGCAACAATCTTCTTAATAAATACCGCCCGATGCGTGGCCGCGAGGCTCGCCGTATCAACGCTATCAACCGATGCCCCTAAACAGCCGTGATTCCGACGATCTCCCCACCGTTTTCCACCATATAGAGTTGCCCCTCGATACCACCGTCTCGTTACCGTCAAACTTCGGCGAGCCGCGGCGGCGCCCGGTCTATTTTGACCCGGGAGCATCGGAATTGCTACTTAAACTTGGATGCCGAACCGCTTCGTCGTCTCAATCGTTAATTAGCGCCGAATTCTAAATCGACTGAATCGGCTCTAGACGACGCTAATTCTAGCTTAGGAATCTCTGCGATCATTTTCGGCGACGAGTACGCCGCAAGATTTTCTATGGAAATTTGACGTCAAGATTTTCTGTGCAAATCTTTCGTAAAGTATTTCTGCAAAGAGCTTCTACAAAGACTGGCATTCTTTTAGAATTGTTCTGTATAGATTGACTGAAAAGATTTACCGCGAAGACCTTCTACAAAGGATTTTTCTTTAAGAATTTCACGTAAAGATTTTCTGCAAGAATATCGCATTTTGTCGAATACTTGTAGCTCTCTCTCTTCGCAATTCTTTTCGTACCTATGCAATCCTCTATTCGATTATATTAACCTGTTCAACTCCTCGCAGCACGGTTTCTTTGACAGTTGCCTCGATTAGCACGTCCCCATTCTCAACACTTTATGCCTAATCGAGCTAATGGTGACTCTAATGGTCCTTTGAAAATCGAAGATCGATAGTGAGAATATCTTAGAAAATTGTCTATAATTTCACAAATTCTTTGGAACGATATCATAATCTTATTTGAAATTTAAAAGATGAGCTTCTTTCACATATAACTCGGTTCAACAAAAAGATGATTAAAATGCTTATAATAAATAAAGTAACGGAGTAAAATCATTTTTATTCCTTTTATATTATTTTACACTTTGATAGAAGAATTCGACTTGGAACAAATAACATTCGCCTAACGCCGTGTCATAACTTAACGTTAGTAGAATTACGAAACATTCTATTTAAAAATTATTATAATATCCTAGAAATCATTGTAAAAAATTATAACACGAAATTTCCATTTTGAATTTCAGTTAATGAATCAGTTGAATCGACCGAATCATTTACATAAGCACCGATTTCAGGAAAATAATACAGCGCAAGCGAAAAGTTTCCCGCAACGCAGATTTAAATCAGAAAATTCGACGAGGATCGGTAAAGTCGTCGGCATACTATTTCAGGATCGATGATTGTTACCCGAGGGATGTTCTTAGCGACGTCTCGGAGTCCCCGGCAAAGCGGACCGATCGCTGAAAGCCGAATCGGCTCTCGAATCTCCTCGGCAAGTCGCAAGCCGAACGAGTTGTCGTTCGGATAAGCCCGAGACACAACTGGTTGCCACACTCGCGAGACGATTCCGCGTTAGGACACCCCGGAGAGCGCGCGCTCGATCGGCCGCCCGTTTGCCTCTGGCAGGTGTCTTTTCTCGTGTCTATTCTCTTCGGCATGATCGCGCCCTCGTCCCCTAATACGAGGAATGACGCGCGCGCCGTCTCTCCACGCCGTATTCCGTAAAAATCCGCCTCCCTTTCGTTTACCATTTCCCCGAGCCGCGCTGAAATTCGTTTTCCCATTCCGTCGAAGTGGTAAACATTCGCGCGCCGACGGTATCGAGACCGCCATTCTTCTACGCGCGCTCGTTCCACGAACGGTCTCCGATCGATGGAAATCAATCCGAACCATTCTCCCTGCGTTTATGGCGTCCGCGCGTTTCCGAAATCTCTCCTTCGAATTTCCATACGAATCTAATTTTTATTCTATATTCGTAAATATATTTTATTTTTAATAGAAATTCATAGGTACGTTTAGGTTTTACTATCAATTTGTAAATTTAGTTTTTACCATAAATTTGTTAATTCAATTTTTACTATGATTTTGTGAGTATATTTAATTTTATTAGAATTTAAATTTCTATCACAAATCTATTAGAATTTAAATCTCTATCAAAAATCTATTACAATTTAAATCTCTATCACAAATCTATTACAATTTAAATTTCAATCACAAGTCTATTACACTAACATAATTGCATTAATTTAAAACCTTATACATGCCTTATGAATCGCATAATGCTTGCCTCCTTTCCACATTCTCGTAAGAAATTATTGCAATGTCCTTAACTGCGTTATAAATGGCATTGCACCTCGTATAAAATCCCCATGTATGCCCATAAAATCAAGAACAAATTGTAATCGTAAAGATGCTTCAACCGTGTAGATAACAAAGTAAAAGTTTCGTTCGGAACGATACGAAGTCGCATGAAGTCGTAACGCAGGGCGAACGCGGCCTGTCATCGATCGGTTGTGCAACCGATTGCTTCACGGTGGCATTTGAACGGGTGCTCCAGGTATCGCGGCCCAGAAACATTGTTGCATCTCGGCACGGATCTGGGTCGCGTTTAACGATCAATCTCATTATCACCGTATTCGCGGTCTTACCGTCGACTTTCGGCAAGGACTTCCACCCCGCGAGAGGAGACGACGAATATTAATGCTTCCCGCGTAACCGGGCTTCCCTGATAATCTTCCCGCCGTGTCGGCTCGAACCGCGCGAACTTTAACGACGGCTCTATAATTTCTATCAATTTTAATATCGCGTTTTCGTTTAGACTTTTTCGTACGATATTGGAGAATTTTAGGTGGCAGAATATTTTAAATTGGAACACCTTACTGTGCAAGTGATCGTTTGCATAACGGTGCATAGTGTATTAATTGCAAAAATATTCTGCAGGGTCTTCGTGCTAAATAAAAAATATCTGCATTAATTTCAAGACATAGCTGTCAATTTTCGTTGTTTATAAAATAATTTTAATTAATCCAAGTTGATGCTTTAACGCTGTTAACATTGTATCTACTTTTACATTTGTATCTTTTAAAATCGAATAATTAAGAACTTCAAAAATTATTCGAAAACTAGAACGATTTTATCCCTTATTAATTGAATTATTTAGATTAATATTTTATTTATTCGTATTAACGTATTCTTTTGGGATTATTATTTGAAATTATCGAGCTTCGTTTAGATTCAATTCAGTTATTGAAAATCCTTTGAACAGGCTTCCGGTAAAATTGATATTTATAGTAAATTAATATTCCATCTCGCAGCCTAATTGCGACATTTTCAAACAATTTATTTAGTATCCGAATGAACGTTAACCGATTAACGTTAGTCAACCAGACGCGAGAGACTCGCCGGCTATTAATATTTGACGTATTAATAGCACCACGTGACCGGATAAAATCCTGGTAATTTAACGTTCGAGGGATCCACCTGTATTCCAGGCCATTTCGTCGCTCGCGCGCATGGCGTGTACACCTACATTCTCGATTTTAATTACCATCAGACTCGCGGATCCCCCGCGCGCATTCGCGCTTTTAACTAGGACAGAATAGGCCGGGGTCTTTCTCTCCTTTCTCCTCTTGTATACCTTTTCACGTCGGCTGGTCTTTCTCCCGGCTGAATGTCTTCGCTTTCCTCTCTCTCTCTCTCTCTCTCTCTTCTCCGGCGGCGGCTCCTCCCCCGAAACCCATTCTACTTTTGTCGGACAATAAAAGTCAAAGGAAAACAGGCTACTGTACGGTAGCCAACAACGCTCCGCGGGAAACGACCGCGGCCGACTCTCGTGCTTGCCAAAAAAAGTTGACGAACCTAATCCTGAATTCGTGGCTCCCGCGGCGTCACGATCTCTCTCTCTCATTCTCCCTTTCTCTCTCTTTCTCTCTCTCTCTTTCCTCGTCGATGAAACTTTTTCGACCCGTTTTCCGAGGATTCGCGGGCTTTCCCCGCCGTCGTTTACGCCGACGACACAAACTGTATCATACTCGTCGCGTGCCGATTACTGCCGGACAATTGGCAGGGCCGCGTTTTATTATTATCATTAATCGATCATCGCGGCATTAAAATGCGCCGGGCGCGCCTTCGTTGTATCGTTAACGACACAAAGTATTCAACAATGCGACTCGAATTATTAATCGTATCGTTCCGCGCGGCTCACCCCCTCCCTCCGTTCTTGTAATTTGCGGAGTCGATTAATTAACCGTGAAATCCGCGCGATCCACTTGCCGTTTGAGCGTGCAAAAATGTTAATTGTTGATTATGCCGGCGTTCCGGTGCTACCGCCCCTGAAAAATATCGCGTACGTCGCCGTCGTTACGAGATAATCGTGCGAAATTGCCGCCGTTTAATTGAAACGCGCGCGCGCGCGCGCACGCTCGCGGAGTCGTACGAATTCATAAATCAACGGTGACGGATATTTATAACGAAAGATTCGGACGCCGGCGATAATTGGTTCGTTCGGGCGAGAATTAATTGAGATCGCTCCGGGGCGACTGTTTCACCCGTTGTTTCACGGAAAACGGCGCGCGTCGCTCGGATTCTTTTTTCCGACTCTCGTCGCGTACGAACAGTTTGTGGAATAATTTCTTGTCAGCGAGATTTTGTGCAATATCGCGGTATGGAAATTTATACAACTGTACAGAAGAAAAAGATTTCTTTTGCAAACTAGGAAACTCCTTGTGGTAACGATAACATAATTAATTCCCGTTAATATGGGCAATTGATTGCATTTTATCACTGTAGCACTGAAAGCATCAATTTCAATATTAATTTGAAAAAGTAACGATGAAGTAAAAATGAATGAAACAAAATTTTCATAAATTAAAAATCGAGTAAAAACGGCGTAAAGTAAAAATAGAAGATAAAGTAAAGTCAAAGTGAGAATTAATTCTGACTCCGAACGGGTGTTATTGTAATATTTGTCGCGGGTCAAACGTGCGTTGAATAAATAACTAATAAATGTGTGCTTGCAACCTGTATAATCGTGAATTGAAACATCAGCGATTTCGACGGATTCCGCGAAGCTGGCGTCAACAACTTGCGTATGCACGAAACACGTAAAAGTCTGCAGGGCGTGTATACGATTTTAATGATCGCGATTTAAAGCAATTAGATCTTGTCGTTTCGACGTGAATCTATTATTAACGGCATAATAAGTGCAAAACGCGAGAAGATCTGATTCACCGGGGACTTGGCGCGCGATCAATTAACCGAAAGTTTAAGGACTAGAGCGCCGGCCAGCGGAGAATTATATCCGTTTTGCGGTGCAGAACAATCGGCCATTGTTGCGCAAGCGTTTTGTAAATACAATCGAACTCTCATTAGACGCTCACGGCTGAATAATCGATGCTATTAACGAGGGACTCGTTTTGAACAACACGTTCTCTCTCTCGCTATTTCTTTCTCTCCATCTCTATTTCTCTCTCTCTCTCTCTCTCTCTCTCTCTATTTCTCTCTCTCTCTCGCTATTTCTTTTTCTCTATTTCTATCTCTATTTTTCTCTATCTCTATTCTCTATTTCTCTCTATCTCTATCTCTATTTTTCTCTATCTCTATCTCTATTTCTCTCTATCTCTATCTTTCTCTATCTCTATCTCTATTTCTCTCTATCTCTATTTCTCTCTATCTCTATTTCTCTCTATCTCTATTTTTCTCTATCTCTATCTCTATTTCTCTCTATCTCTATTTTTCTCTATCTCTATCTCTATTTCTCTCTCTTTCTATTTCTATTTCTTTTTCTCTATCTTCATTTCTCTCTCTCTCTCTCTCCCTCTCCCTCTCTCTCGTCGGTTCCCGCTGCCAGCAGCGTGTCGCAATTTTTATTATCCTCGGACTGTTTAGAGACCCCCGCGCGTCGCTGTTATTAGAATCTATGCGACCGTCGATCGGCCGGCGCTGTTTAAATAACAGACTCGTATTTATTGCTGCCGCGGTAAAAATACCCACGGAGCATGCACTTATGCTTTTAGTGGGAAACACTTTGCCCCTAACGCCGGAATTGCTTCCACTGCCGCGCCGAATGTAAATTTTATATTAGCCGAGAGCGCCACGCCTGAACGGCACGAATAATCGGATGAAATTCAGAAATTTATACACCTCTCAGTTTTTTCGCTTTCTTCGTTTTTCCGTTCTTATTCATCTGAACGAGGAGAAATTATTGTACTTGTTTACTGCGGTAATGCGTGTATTATTCATTTTATATTATTATTTATTACATATTATTCATATGTGTTGTTCATTTAATGATTGATAGTATTTTAACAGGAATTGTAGATTTAAGTCTCTTAGATGCAATTAAGCAGAGGGATATACTTAAATAAAACCCTTAAAAATCTTTAAACATATGAATTTTAACAGAAATGGACTTAGGTCACCTCGAAAATAGACTTCTTGATTTTTATGCAATATTAAAATTTTGGTCATTCATTGCAAAATTGTGCAGACATTTATTTCGTCTCGTAACAATTTTAATCGTTAGGTGTAAACTGTGGATTCTATATAGTTATAACAAAAATTAGTAGTGAACATTATTGCTGTAATTAGTGCCGATGTCATTTCGCGTACAAATTACAAGTACATCGAAAATGTCAGAGATTGCGTGCCACTTTTCCCACGATCGATAAGCTGTATTTATAATAAATGTAATATTAATAGCTTTCCGCGCACTCTCGCGCTAACTGGAATAATTTTCAATCCTCTAATCGAGTGAAAGTATCAAAGTTGGCCTGTCTGGAAAGACGAAACATTTTCGTAGCACTATTAAGATATTAATTCTGAGACTAATGTATATTTTATATATATATACAATATTTATTCTGCGGTTAATATATTTTAATGAAATTATATTCGAGTTATTTGACTGCCAGAAAGACGCTAATGATGTTAGAATGCATAGAATAAAACGAGGATCTTCGTTTTCCGTCGGTGATGTGGTAACTTGAATAACTAAATATTAATGGTAAAAAGAGGCATTGTATTCCGATTTAAAATGATTGAATAACATCTCGATAGCTAACAGGTTGTTACTAAAAATCTTTATTACGAGTCGAACTTTGTCGCAGTTAATGCAGCAAGGCTAAAATTAATAAATATATAATAATAACAACAATAATAATAGTAACAATTACACTATGTTTTTTCTGAGAAATATGTTAATCAAATATGTTACGAATCAACTAATGAATTTTTTAAAATCGAGGCTCCTATAGCCACAAAGTTGTCCCATCATTTCGCCATAAGCAGCGCGCAACACGTTCGACGAAAATCCAGAAATTCTGCAAAGCAGAGAGATATCGTGTCGAAAGAACGGATCAATTTGTAGCAATTCCCGGGACTCGTCGAACTCTCGATCCCCCATCGACATTCCTCACCTTCTGGTTGTACAATCGCAATTGCCACTCGGCGGGGACCGTGACTTACCAGGACCGTCGCGCGACGAACGCGACTCTCGATCCGAGCGAACAAAGCGGCAAAAATACGGTCCACCTTGACCGGCTCTCACTTTCGAGCCGGGTTGACAGTGCAGCACATGTCGCGCCTTATTTCGCTTTGCGATCACAACGCTCCCGAGAATTATTCATCGATCCTGTGTAAGGACACCACCGATCGTGTGGCATTCGAAGACAAAGGTGAAAGAGACGGAGACAGACGCGCTCGCGCGCGCGACACGTCGCGCGTCGCTTCGACCGGCTGGCCACGCATTCCTCGTGACAAGTTCAACTCCTCCGGATCAGAGACACGGATGCCATTGAGATTCCATTCGGATCACGGCGCGCGGTTCGACGGCGCGGAACAGGCCGGTGGCCGAGCGCGGATTCGGCCCCGCTTCATGAGCGGCAAAAAGCGGAGCCTAATATCGGCGGAGCGGCCCAAACGCGGCCGTGGATCGTCTCATTGAATTTTCGATCGAAAACGGGTCGGGAATATCGAGCGGCTGGAACGAAGGCCCTCTCTCGCTGCTGCTGCTGCTGGTGCTGCTGGTGCTGCTGCTGCGGGTCCCGTCCCGAAGGACGGCGAACGTCGGATCCATGGTGGACGAGCAGGAAGGAAGAGAGTCGAAGGGTGAGAGGCGGTCCGACCAGATCCTTCCGCCGAAAACAGGTGCAACAGTGTGTCTGGCTAGCCGGCGAGGCGTGTGCCGGCTAACTGCACACCTTAATAACAGACCGAGGATCCTTTACCGGACAGCCAGCACGCACACATTTCCATAAACACAGCCCCGTCAGCGGCGCGGATCCGATGCTCGCCATTAAAACGGCCGATCGAACATACGTCCGACATCCGTCGAACGGCCGACAATCTCGGACGATGATTCCTTGATCAGATAGGACACTGGGGTCCGGTTACCGTGGCGTCGTCGTCTTTCGTTCGGTTTCTCGGCTTAATTCACTTTGTGGGATTGGGCGTGGCGCGTCACTCTCTTTTATTCCAGAATAAATTTTATTCGTTTCCAGGAAATTAAATAAAAGGGTAAAGTATTCGATGAACAATAGAAAAGAATAACATATTCAAGGATGAATTTAAAAATGAATTTAAAAATCGAGTAAAGTATTCGAAGACAAACTGAGTAAACGAAACAGAAGAATTCAAAGAGGAACAATATTGAAAATTGGTAGAGTTTCTTCAGGGTTGTGAGTGTTCGAGGAGGGGTGACAATCTGGCAAATGATGCTTAGCAGAGGTTAGGACTACTTCCGGGCGAGCAACAGTTGGTTGCGCATGGGATTGATTTTCGTGATCCGAAAACGGCGGGATTTGGCAGGTTTCGGGGCTAATTTGGGGAAATTAAAGGGAAGTGGGATCGTTTACCTCGCGCTAGTTCAGAATTGAGTGGAGCAGAAGTGTTGCTAGTACATTTTAACACTAGCTTAATAAACCTTCCTGATGAAAATATTACTTTAACAAATATAATATAAAAAGTATATATTTATGCTTAAGATCATTTAACAATCTTTTTCGTCATATTTTCGAAGTACTCTTTTTACTCAGTTATTCGAAGGATCTTTATGCAACATGAGAATATTTGAATTAATTGTCATGTAGTTAATTCAAAATTAATTGCGGTATAAATGAGGAAGAAAAATTTGGTGTAGAGGAAAACACTCTTTTGAAGTTTCTTTATTAATTTCAACAGTTAAATGCAAATGACTGATATATGAAGTTCTTTTGTATTTTTGTAAGAACCTGTGAAAGTCCTTCATCAATTGTTTCATTAATTCCTTCATTAATTCTGACATCAACTTTTGCATCAGTTCCTTCATAATTCCTTCACCGACTCATTCATCAATTCTTTCATCAACTTATTCATCAATTCTTTTACCAACTGCTTCATCAATTCTTGCATCCTTCACCAATAATTATTTCATTAACTTTCATCAGTTCCTGCATAATTTCTTTCATCAATTCCTTCACCACTGCCATCATCATTTCTTTCGTCAGGGTATGCCCTCAACCGACCCACCGAACGTTCGACGAAAAAAACCGAATAAAAAGAAAGCACACAGAAATTCTCGAATGCGCATATCTTTATAAATTACCTGGAGATTGCGAGCTGCTTAAACCCGGTGATTAAGGCGGGAAGTTCGACTGGCCGACAAAGTAGCAAGTGGCCGAGAGATCCACTCCTCTTTCTGCTCCAGTAGACCAAATCGCCTAACCAGCGAGCCCGACCAAGGCTAGCGGATCTAGTTAATCGAAAACAAACAAAACGAAAGAACAAGAGAGACCACGTCTTGTACGATGAACGTAAACTTAATCAGACCCTAAAACGAACTAAAGACATCGAACGCACAGTAGTAAACAAACTGCGTTGGGCAACGCAACCGAATGCGAGTCGAACGCGTCGAAAGCTTCGAAAAATTCCATAAATTTCACGGTTCGGCGATTCGGACGATCCATCGGTCCGCTTGATTCAAACGTTATAAACAGGGCACGACGGAGCCAAAGAGGCGAAGCAGGGTGGGGAAGGGGAAGGGGAGCCGAAGTACACGTAGAAGGAAACGGTTCGTGGATAGAGCCTGACGAAGGTTCGCGAGAACGGCGAGGACAGGAGCGAAGAAAAAGAGGAACGGAGAGCGGCCTGAAAGCGGAAGAGAGAGAAAAGGAGAGAGGGATTGAGAGAGAAAGGGAGCGAAAGAGAGAAGGAGAGGGGAGCGCGTCCAACAAAGCCATCGGACGCAGGTGAAGCGACCGTCTGCTTAGCAAGCTGCGCCGGGCCGCGGCGGGGCCCGGTTGGCGCGTGTTCGGCTACCATCGGGCAGAAGAGCAGCAGCAGCCAGCAGCCAGCAGCGGCAACCCGAGCCCGCAATGGGCCGGGCCGGGCCCTGCTGGGACCCGGCAGCCTCAGTCAACCGATGCGCGTCGCTGCGAGTGTACGTCGCGCCGCGCACAACGCCGCTTCCGTTCCGCCGATATTTCAGCCATTCAGCTGCCGTCCGTTCATTCTGTACGCCGTTCAAACGCTCCGCAAACGCGTCGAATCTCAACGGCGCGAACCGTTATGGCAGTCTCTGCGACACGGCGCTCTGTCCCCTAACAGACTCTCTCTATCTCTCTCTTATTCGTTGATCCGCTCTTGTCTCTCGCTCTCTTTGTGCAACACGGTCGCGCGCGCGCGATCGCGCCCCGATCGAGTTCGCACGAGTTCGAGCGTTGCTCGGATCGCACGACGCAGTGTAATTTGTTTAAGGTGCTCCCGTGGAAATTGCATCGAGAATTTCCGTGTTTGAGGGTAGTCGCGTAGCCGGGAAGTTTCTAAATAGTTATAGCGTAAGCTTCGCCCGAGGAAAGGAATACCTGTGCCTAATGGATAGGATATCCGACGAGATCCAGCCTACCTGGCCAGCCTAAGTGCTCCGTTACCAGGACACTTTGTCCTTTACGATCTCGAGTGCTTCGGCACCGAGAACGCTGTGCAGTTGATTTGCGAGAGGTGTCCCTTGATGTGCAGTTGATTTGTGAGAGTGGTGAACTCCGAAATCTCGAGTGTTAACGACCGGTTTCCTTTTTCTCTTTTTTCTTTCATTTTTTTGTTCTTATTTTTGGTGACGTGTGTTTTGGTGACGTGCCGAACGGTACGTGTCATCGAGGAATTTTCGAGGACCGGCGGAGGATGCTCCAAGTGTCGAAGAGCCTTGGTATCTCGAGCGTGTTCGGTCTCGATCGATCTCCATTTTTAACAGCGCGTCGAATATTTATTCTTCGAGGAATACTTTCTCCTGTGGAAGGAATCTAGGATCGTCTAGCTAACGAAGAACCGTCTCGAATTTTAAGTGGCCAGCAATCGATCGCGACTTTCAACGATACATATCTCGCGAGTACTATCTACCATGTAGTTGATCGCATCTTCCCGGCGAGCAAAAAGAGAGCAGCGAATCTTCCGAGGGTCGAGGAACTTTACGATCGACTAGGAGCTGTGTGAATGCCATCTGTCACGCGGAAATTTCACCCTCTGTCCGACCGCAAACGGCCGTTGATCCTCGAAGGGTCAGAGACCTTCTAACAGCCATAACTGTCCGATAACTTTCATTTTTGGTCGGCGATCTCTGTCGTTTGAAGATTTTTACGATTTACCTGCCGGAAAAGGCAGCGGCGAATCCTTGGAAAAGGATCTACGGATCTTCCGGTCGTCGGTGAGCACCGGGAGGCGTGACTTTCGAGGAAGGACTGATCCGAAGATCGATCTGCTCGATCATCGTTCATGCTCGCGCTGGATCTTCGTGGCAACCGGTTCAGCGATCGAACCGCGTCCGCCTGGCTCGTGCTCCCCGTGCATCACGCAGCGACCTTGGAACACTGCACCAGTATCGTCGCGATTTGCGTGCACGCCGATCGATGGGACCGCTCCGCCGGCTCGAGACCGCGACAAGGCTTCTTCCAGCTAGCCTCGGACGGAAGCGAGCGATACCGTCTCGAACGGGAAAAGATTGATCGCGAATCGCGGAAACGGCCGCGAGGCACGTGCGCGAATCGAGTAACATGAACCAACGGCCGCTGCTGCCCCGCCGATAAGTCATGTTCAGCAGGTTCGAGCTGCTCCAGGGTGCTGTCAGCTACCTTCTGCGATCAGGTACGCCGATCGGACCATCGCTTTTAGCGATACGTCCGACCCCCCGAAACTATCCGACGACGCTGAAACCGCGAGAAATATCGCGCGAACTGCTAACGCGATGCGTATTTTCTTCTAGATTATTGTTCATCTAATTGTTGATCTTAGATGAATGATGTATATTGGGTGGGTGAATACTTTATATCGTTATTAGTGGTGTTATTTATTTATACAGATATCGTAAACGAGCCTAATGCTCTTTCAATTTTATTTTATTTAATTTTGACTTTATTATTGAGATAAAATTGTTGTTAGTTATAATTATAATAGTAATAACGGAAATGGAAGCTGTATGATTATAATATACAAAAAAAACGTGAACTAAATATTCTGGATTATAATACTATTACGTATACTATTATAATATATGATTTTTAAATTTATTAATTTCACCGACAGCAAATACTTTAAATTGTCGAGTGATTATATAACCATTACATTGAGTACTAATTTTAAAAATTCAACGCTGCACACATAGAATTAAATGCATGATAATGTGAAACATTTGCTGGTATATTTCTGTCAAACAATTTTATAAGAAGCTCGGCTATACAAAGAGAACACAGAAACTTTAAGGGTCGATTTCGTGAAATGATTTCCCTCTCGCAATTTCCTTAACGAGTGCCTCGAGCCTTCGTTAAAATCAAAATCGTTGAAGGCTTTCGCCTCCGTGGTCCTTCGGCGAGCTTCTCAAATCGGAGCCAATTATTCAAAGTCTTTCTCTTTTATTCTCACCTTTTCCGAACTTCTAAATTCTAGAAAGTCGGATCAAACGCAACGAGAAGAAGGAACGCGGAACAACGGCTGTGTAAGCACGAAAGTTATCTTGCAAATAACAAGACTCTCGTTTTTTTGCGGCGGGGGGCTCCCTTTTCGCTTGATTCCCGGCGCGAATGTTTTTTTTTTGGGGCAGGACACGTCATTGCGCGACACGTGTTGTGTTGGCCGATATTTACAAACAATGCGGTAATGAGCGGTCTTCTCGGAACAAATTGTTTGTGCGCGTTGATCTTTGGACTCGCGGCTAATGCGTAAGGGAGAACAAGTCACGCATGGCGTTTTCTACCGGGTGTACATTAGAATTCTGATCTATTAAACTGTACGGAAGATTGCGAAATTCAATTAAGAAAATTTTTATTATTGCAGCGTGAACATAATAC
The DNA here is from genome assembly GCF_028453695.1 of Augochlora pura. Classification (NCBI taxonomy): domain Eukaryota; kingdom Metazoa; phylum Arthropoda; class Insecta; order Hymenoptera; family Halictidae; genus Augochlora; species Augochlora pura. The sequence goes on from NC_135781.1 coordinate 4,401,880, forward strand.
GAAAATGTGATGATTAAAGTTACAATGATTTTAAATTTTAATTTTTTCTGTTGGTTGTGAAAAATATATAATATCCACTAATTCTGGATGAATCTTGTTGATTTGTTTATGAATGGTCCAGCTTTTTGCATGGCATAAACAATAAAAAAAAATAGAATAGAATGAAGCAAGAAAGTAAGACAGAATAGATTAAAATATAATAACTTAAACTGAAATAAAATAGAATAAAATGCAATAACGTAATCTGAAATAAAATATAATAAACAAAACCCAAATAAACGTAATAAAATGCAATAAATTAAATTCAAATAAAATACAATAGAATCATTTCTGCAACGAACGTACCAATCACACAGACAATAATAAATCAAGCTACATAACAATGGTCCGCTCGCAAAAAGTCTCTTCATTTCCCTAAACAATTTTATGCTCATTTTAGTCGCGTTTGGTAAGGAAAATCGAGCACGGCGCGCGACGGTTCCCGACAGGCTCGTGACGCGTTCCGCGATTACGCATTCTCGTGCCCCCGCGCCGTTACTCGCCGGCATTAATTGTTCCCCGATATCGACCGCGATTGCGCGTGTCATTGATTGATCGCCACTTATCCGTTCGAACGGCTCGCGGGGGCCCGCCGAACAGTGATAATTAGCCGCTGGAACACTGCCAGGGAATTTCGTAGCTTTTGTTAAAAGCGGCAGTTACGAGGATCCGGTGTAACGCGCGGCCCGCCGAGTGGTCCAACGATCGCCGAACGATTAATCACCTCCACCCTACCTCCCTTTAACCCCCTCTATCCCCCCCTCTAATTGGACATCGCGACGTGTCTAACTCCGTATAATCGTATATTAATCGCGTTGCATATGGAATTCATTAACGCCCGGCGAACGGATCGAAAATCAGGGCCCGATCGATTCCGTCGACCCTCGGCGTCCAACGTTTCCATGAGCTTTGATTCTCAGAAAATTGGTTTCTTGTTGCCACCTTTTTGCGACGAGTTTGCGACGAGTTTATTCGTCGAAATTATTCGTCGATTAGGGAGAATATTATAATTTGATGTTCCTCTTTAAATTATATATATATTACAAGAATGATGTATTTAAACAAAATGCGAAGAAAATTAAATTTATACAGTGCTGTTTAAAAATAATAGAAAAGTACTCCAGCACAACGTGCACGATTTTTAAGGAGATTACAATAGCAAATAATATATTAAAAGACAAATAATAATTTAAAGCGAATAATACATTAAAAAACAAATAATTTGAATCAAATAATACATTAAAAGACAAATAATGAATTAAATCAAATAATACATTAAAAAACAAATACTAGATAAGACAGTACACGCAACAGAGTATAACCATAAAAAGAATTCGTTTACGAATCGCCTTCAATGATTCGTGAATCATATCCAAAACCGTGCCCCGAAATCTTGCGTATCGTATTTTCTCGCGACGCTTCAATCTGCACGACGATGCGACGCGCGGAACATTTCGCCGGGAACCGAAGCGAAATGCAGGTAAATGCATCCGCCCTCTGGCAGAGGCTGCGAGTCGATGTTTCAGGGCTGTTTCTAGAGCAGAATTTTATTTCGCCCTGCGATCGAACCCGGTCGAACCGGCCGTTGTTAAGTCGCGCAACCCTCTCTGCCGAGGCCGGGCGCTCCCCCCTTTTTTCCCTTGTTCCGCCATCTTTCTCTCTCTCCTTTGACCCAGTCCCAAGCCTCGTCCTCCTCTTGTCGCAGCCCCTTTCCCATGACGTACGTGCGTGCACGAGCACGCCGCGTACGTGCGTGCTTGCACGTTGCTTTCCATTGTTTACGCAACGCCTCCTCTCTCCGTTCCTCTACCTCCGATCTGCCTCCTCTCTCCCGTCGCTCTCCCTCTGCTCTCTCGCCTCTCTCCTTTTTCTTTCTTCCGCTTGTTCTTTCTCTGTCTTCCGTTTCCTGTTGCTCCTTATTTCTCTTTCTATTTCCTTCCCTCTCTTTCTCTCTCTAGTTATTTATCTCTATGTGTATTTATCTGTTTATTTTTGTTTATATTTCTCTCTCTCTATTCATTTTTCTTTCTATATCTCTGTCTGTCTATTTCTTTTTTCTATGTCTCTGTCTGTCTATTTCTTTTTTCTATATTTCTCTTTCTGTCTATTTCTTTTTTCTATATTTCTCTTTCTGTCTATTTCTTTTTTCTATATTTCTCCTCCTTTATTTATTTTTTCTATATTTCTGCTTCTTTATTTCTTCTTCTCCATTTGTCTCTTTATGTCGCTTTTTGTCTTGTTGTTTTTCTATATTTCTCTTTCTCTATTTCCTTTTCTCTGCTTTTCTCTTTCTTTATTTCTTGCCCTCTCTACGCTTCCTTCTTTTTGCTTCCTGTTCTCTTAAATTTATATTTCTCTCTCCCTCCATTTCTCTTTCTCTCTGTCTCTTTTTCTCCCTACTTTTCATTCCATTTATTTATGCAACCATACCTCTAAGCAAAGATTATTCCAAAGTCTTTACTACAATTATAATATTTACAATATTAAACGTTCATTAATAGATGTATAACGCAGCGATTACAATACATGTCCGTTGAGGACACGTGGTCCCCAGCGGACGTAACCTTGACATTATACATACAGGCCCGGGACGTCTCTCCGTTTCTTTCCCTCCTTTCTACCCCTATTTCTTGCCGGCCTTCCAAGAGGAGGGGCAGCTCGGGAGGTTAACGTCGATCCGCAAGGATTTCGCCTTTAGAATTTGACTACGGCCTCTCCTCGGTGACCTAAACTTAGGGGACCGAGCACACCGGTGGTGGGGGGGCACAACCACCCGTTTGCTTCCGAGAGGTCTCTCGCTGACTCCGGGGACACACTTACTCTAATACATCCTGCTCGTCCAGACCCTCGAAGTTGCCGGGGAAAGTTTCGCCACCACGGGGTGAGACTGATTGGCTGTGTGCTTCTTTTTTTTTTATACCGTTTTAGCTTCTATAGTGAATCGGCCCCGCGTGTTCCCTTTTCGATGGGAATAAATTCCGAGCGGTGGACGACGCGTACCAGAGATTTTTCTCGCACGGGGAAAGATCGTCCGGGATCTTTCAGTTAACCTTCTACATGCATAAAGAACGAGTTTGAAAGTTTACTACTTTGTGTTGACCAACTTCTGACTTTTCTTTTTTATTAGTCCCCGCATCGCACACAATTTATGCAGTCTACGGGTTTTGCGGATTTTTGTCGGAAATTGTAGAGGTAATGGTTGCGCGGATGGTCATCCGAATATGAGCTTCGGAATTATTTACTTCGATTTAAGGATTGATTAGTGTAATGATCTGTCGCAATTTCCAAATATTAAGGTTCGCGAAACGTGCGAACGTTAATGAAATAATTACTATTACACAAGTATATTTTACTAATTTTATTGAGTGAAATAAAATGGTAAAGTCGCAGCAGAAAGTACCTCTCGACATGTATTTGCTTTGGTAAATATTTTTATTCGTTAAAAAAAGAAAATGAAACAAAGCATTTACATTCTGCAAATAATTCTGACTGTCCCCTATTTAACCTACTAATTATCGTCATAAATATACCAATGAATACAGTATAATAATTATCAGACCACGGATCTATGGTCTAAATAAAAAATAGTGCGCGCCAGTTTCAAGAACCAGGAACTGCACTCAATTCCTTATCTCGAATAATTTGAATCGGTCACCATTCCGAACAATGTCATTGTTACGCGACCCAGCGAAGCGTAAATTATTATCCCAAACGTAAAAACTTCCCCAGGCGATCGATTCTGCGCAGCATCGATCTCCCGAATATGCCGTCCTTGAACGCCGATAACCGGCCGCTAATTGACTTCGCCGACGCTAATTGCCACCTCTTTCTTCTCTGTTTCAGAACGCGAGCGGCAGAGCGCCAACAGACTATCCGCGTAAGTATCTTATAAATTCTCTGCCCAAGGAAACGGCGCCGTTTGTCGGGCGCGTAAAACGGCGCGCGTCGCTCGGGGTGTGTATTCCGATTCGCCGGGTCGAATTTATGGTCGCCGACGCGACAGGAAAGAAACAAGCTTTCCGATCGCGGTGCTCCCGCGCTGTTCCGCGGAAATCGGGGACACGGAGAGGCCGTGGGTGAACGATCGATATCGTGCCGCAATCAATCCGCCGGATCGATTATAAAACAGGCAGAGCGCCGTGTTTCCCCGCGCTTTGGCCACGCGTCAATTAAATTCTTCCTCCGATTGGTGCCCGCTCTTCCGGCCCGGTATCTCCATTTTTTTTCCCGGCGAGACTCGCGCCTAGTCGTTCCGACGGTTTTACAGCCCGGGTCCCGTAGGAATCGCCGAGTGATTTTATGATTCACTGCTGGAACAATGATTTCGTCGTCTGCGCGTGTTTTGGGGCGTTTCGAAGCTTTAAGATATTTCCGTTTAATTGTTTAAAGTTCTGCTGTCGGTCGAAGCGGTACACGTATTTTTTGAAAGCGAAAGTGAGATATTAATAATTAATTTAATACACTTGGAAGTGAGATTAAGAAGTGTTTCTTAATCGAAACACACTATGCAATTAAATCTTAAAATCAACTAGCAACGCAATAATCGAATAATCACAGCTCTGAGCTACGAGCCGCCCATTGTCTCTCGTTTTGAGGCCGGAAACTGAACTTGACAAAATTGACAGTAACATTGCACTTGCGCCGAGAAAAAAGAACTGGTGAATCGCGATCCCCGGGTAACGCGCGGTTAGGGGAACGCCGTGCACAAAGACGTTCACGCGCTTCCCACGCATCGACAGGAAGCTGCGTCGCTGCTCTGTATGTTTGTAAACTTCCGGCACGGGTTGCGTGTCTTTCCGACTCCGAACCTCAATTGCATACCGACGCCGAACCGAACCGGGTATGCACTTTTCACAGTGAAAGTGGGACGAGCAGAGGCAGTCCACCGTCTGTACAGATATTTCGCAATCTCCGCAAGTTTTCGAATCGATTCGAATAGTCGAAGTTGGGTCGAAGGGCAAGACAACGAATAATCTCCGAAAGGACTTTGCGAAATTAAAACGATCGACGATAACGCGACGAGATTACATTCGCCGACGAAAGTTAAGCTTGTTTTTCCGCTCGCGCGCGCGCGTCGTTTGCGCAATATCGGTGAATCGCGATTAGGAAAACACCGACGACGGTCACGCGGATCGGTGGAAATGGTTATCGTGAGAGACCCCGGCGTTGAGAAATCGAATTTAATCATGGAAATGCTCTGATAAGAAATTGCTGATGAAATGTTGCATTAACGCAACTGGGTTAATCGTATGAGACGCGTGTTGTACGCGCTCCCGGCTTCTTAAGAAGAGAAACGCGGACAAGAATGTTCTTCCGAACTACGTTCAACGAAGCGGTTGCAACGTCGATTAATTGGGTCGCGTAGAAATTGCGTTTTTTTCCGAAATCGTAAGCGGATCGCAGACGACCTTCGTAGAACTCTCTGTCGGTTTATTAGCAACGCAGAAGTATACCTAGTTGTTGTCAATGGCAACAGGCTTCGTGTAAATAATTATTTATTACTACGATCGACGATCTACCGTAAACAATTTTATAATTACTCCAAGTACCTATAAAATTGATTTACGTTGATTAGAACCTTTGCAAAACATCTGCCGATTTTTACGCTATCTAAATTAATTTTATTAAATAAAAATTCAGTAAAAATGTCTTTTCTCTTTTAATAATTGCAAAAAGTTGAAAATAAGATTCTCAAATTTTAATAACGACGACAAGAAACAGAGATCGATACGAAATCAGCGATCGCCGATTTAATCGCGTCGCGCGCACGTAAACTCTAATCCAGTCAAGGTCGCGGCCTGAAGGTCACGGGTCAACGCCGGTTAATAATCCGCCGGTTCGTCGCATCAATTCGGCATAACGGCGGCCGCTTAAAAGGGGTAGACTTTACACGATCGGCTGCGCAGGAAACATAAATATTTGACGGGCATCATCGACAGGAGCGCTTCGCGCGGTACGAACTCGGTTTTGTCGCGCGTAAAGCATCTTGTTTTGCTGTCCAGTTTCGAGTCCGTGTAAATAATACGCACACATACTCGCGATTAGCTATTTACGGGCCGTTGTAAACACTGCCGATAAATCTCTGCGGGTAAACATTGTAGCACGAGAGCCAACTGTTACCACATACGTATGCGCGCGCGCGCGCGTGTCGAGACCAGCACGCGCCCGCGTATCACGGGTACGGTAGATGAAAGCGATGACTACGGTGCCGCGCAATCGTTTATCGCGGATGATTGATCGCGGCACGTTTCCCTCGTTTAAATTCGGATCGGAGGCGGATCGAATTTCTTCGATCGCCGGAATCAGTTACTCCGTTCAATCTCTATTCGAGAACCGACGAAACTCGTCGCGGGGTCGAAAACTACCGATTCCATCGTCTATTGCCAGTTTTATTTGCTGTTTTTAGGTTAGAATACTGTCGAGTTCATTTTCTCGATGATATTGCTACAGTTTTATACGAGTTTTCTTTTTAAATTAAAATTCAGCTTCCCTTTCAAATATTCTTCGTTTTCTAATTTTTCAGTCATTATTTTACTGTCAAATGTCTAGTAATTAAAGTTAAGTCCATGTTCAAAATTAATTGCAATCAAAATTTTTAAGGAGAAGTTAATAAAATTCTATATTCTATGATAAAACTCTTACAATTCTTTGTAATACAAATTCGGAGAAGTTAAGTTTTCTCTTCAAATTTATCTCGGATTTATTTCAACTTAGTTTGAATATAAATTTCTGTAGTTAAGTAATGAGAATTTATTACAACTAGATTTCGCATTAAAAATCTGCTGTAGTCAATTTCACTCCTATTGAAAATTGATTCCAATTCTGCAAAATTACACGAAATATAAAAATATATAAAATTACCTGATATAAAAATATTTGTATAATAATTGGTCAGCTAAACCTCTTTATCAAAGTATATATTATAACATAAATCGTACAAAGTTTAAACAAATCTTGACACTGTCATAAAACAACGCACATTAGTCGCATCCAGTTTTCACTAGTTCTATCGTTAACCTATTAAATAAATTCTTTCACAACGATGTTCGTCACCGAAAAAATGCATTCACTTCCAAACAAGATAAACAACGTTTTACTATGTCCCACCCCCTCGGGGGAACCCAATAAAAGCGTAGAACTCACAGCCGAGTTATCGTCGATTCCAAACGGCAATTACGCGACAATCTGTGCAAGAGAAAGGTATATCCAATCGCGTCGCCCCGGCAGAAAAAACGCGAGGCATAAATCGCATTAGGGGTGGCAGGGGTGGGGGGAGGGTACAATATCGAGACAGATTAGCAGAAGCCATCCGTCCGGCTGCCTTATATAAATCGGGTCGGACAATTTCATGGAATCGTTCACCCTCTCGGCGATCGAGCGGGGCGGAGAGAATTAACGAGGCTGGAAACGGTAGGCGGAACACGTTCCCTCTCTGCGCCGCGTCTCAACCCTCTCGAACGAGAAAGAGGGAAAACGAGAGAGAGAACGAGAGTGAGAGGGTGAGAAAGAGATTGAGAGAGTGAGAGGGTGGGAGAGAGAAAGCGACTGCTATGTTGCTCGAGGGTTTTCGGCTTCGACCACCGTAACTGCCCCTAATAGCCCAGGAGTTCGTCGACGGAAAACTGGGTCGAATCGCTTATCGACGCGCGACTTTTTCGCCGGCGTCGTCGATCGGTAAACACGCCTCGCTGTCTCCGCTTGGGGCCGACTCCTTCGAATTTCCAGTTCCCGGCGACCTGTTATCTGGTTTCCGGCAACGCGCGATAATTCGAATTAAACCCCCGGCACACAACGGATTTACTCAACCGAGACCCGAGGATCGCGCGCGCGCGCGAGCGCGCCTTCCGCGAAAAACGAGCAGCTCCATATTCGATGACAATGCGCCCAGATCGATCAACGCCCCCCTGATCCGATAACACGACGATGTTCCACGGTGCTTCGCGGAGTTCGATGTATCGGAGCTTCTAGTATCGATACGGCGAACCCTTTGGCGGATCGTCGGAGTCGATCGGCTGATCGAGATTGCGTTAATTGTCGGCGGAGAGGCGTCCGAGTTTGAACTCGTTGGACGCCGTGGACTGGAAGCTTTAATTAGTAGAATAGGTTACTACTTGAGGGGGAGAAGAGAGGGAATAGTGTGGAAAAATGTAGAAAAATTTAAAATTGTTTGGGAAAATTGAGGGGGGATGTAAGAGCGCCTGGAAAAGTGTAGAAAAATTTAGGAGGGTCTGAAAAGTCGGAAAATGGCTTAGAAAAGTGTAGGAAAATTTAGAGTAGTTTGCGAAAGTTTTGGAAAGCTTGGAAAATCGGGGAAACTCCAGAAATGTTGGAAAATGGTCTAGGAAAGTTTAGAAAAATTTAAGAAATTTCTGACAGCTCGGAGAAGTCTGAAAATAGCTTAGAAAAGTGTAAGAAAATTTTAAATGCTTTAGAAAATTTTAGAAAAGTTCTGAAAAGTTGGAAAAAATCTAGGAATGTCTAAAAATGTCTGAAAATAGTCTAGAAAAGTTTAAGAAATTTTTGAGAGCTCAGAAAAGTCTGAAAATAATCAAAAAGTCTAGAAAACCTCGAAAAGTCTAGGAAAATTTGGAAAAATCCGGAAAAGTCTGAAAACAGTCAATAAAAGTTTCAAATAGCTCCAAAAAGTTTAGAACAATTCCTGAAAGTCCGGAAAAGTCTGAAAATAACCTAGAAAAATCTACAAACCTTTGAAACATATAAGAAAAATAGAGGAAAGTTTAGAAAAGCCTATAAGAGTCAGAAAAGTTTACAAAAACTTAGGAAAGCCATTGAAAAACCTGGAAAAGTACGAAAATCCAAGGTTATATGAAGTATTATATTATTTAAATGCTGAAATATTCTCGAAACACTTAAAAATATTAAAAATGATTTAAAAAGTTCCGCAAGCGTGAAAAAACACTCCCGATTCCTGAAAACATTTTAAAAACCATTTTTAAATTACCAATGTAACAGGAGAAACAGTCGACCGGTACAAATATTCCTCCAGCGGTGGTTCTTAATCATTCCCGAGAAAATAAATTTCAGTGGACGTTGGGGAGCAAGGTGGCACGCACCGTCGAGCCACGGCAATTGCATAATCCTGTCCGGTCGTCCATTAACCGCGCGCGATATCCGCGCGGTAATTAAGAGTTCGCGTGAGGAACGGCGCGCGGTCTCCGAACGGCGGCGCGGCTCTCGCAGATGCGATCGAAAATTCGGTAGCCGTGTCGAGACGATATATACATATATATATTTCTTTTTTCTTTCGCTGGCGATACGGGAACGGCACGAGGGACCCGTGCGTTATCAGGCAACCGTCTCGCGGCCTTGTCCAATTCCGATAACGAGCGACTCGCGAGCCGCGCGTACCCGATAAGGGATTTCGCCGGCCGTTCCCCGTTCCGCGATAAAACTCCCCCCCACCTCCTTTATTTCTCTTTTTCCTTCTGCCTCCTTTTTTTCTGCGCGCGACTCTTTGTCTTCCTTCGGCTTTATCCCTCTTAATTTTCTAGCCCGAACACCCGGTTATCGCGGCAGGCCGGCTCGCATTATGCTACCAATAAACGTCATCCGCTTTCCTTGCGGCGAACGACCGTTCGCGGTGCTCGCGAGAGATCGGTTCGCAGAAACGCAGATTGACGTCGCCGAGTACGCTAAAACGTCGCGACCGTCGACTGCCATAGTTTCGCAGAAAGCGATTTGAATAACGACTAACAATTAGACCAATCCTCGATTATTACAAATTATTTCGAATTAATTAATACTTATTACCCTGTGCTTATTATGAACTACCCTTACTTATTACAAATTAGCGTAAATTCGTTTCGTTTATTATAATGAAGCAGAGAGCAATCTGATTAGTTATGAACAATTACAACTCTTTATAATAATATATAGCAACTCAGGAACTTTATAAAGTAATCTGATTTATAATGATTTAGAATAACTAACGAGCCGTAATCTTTAATCCTCGATCAGATTACTCTCCGCCCAAACTCTGGCTTAAGCGAACGATAGCGAACTTCTTAAAAGCGAAAACTTAGTTCTCCAGATCTGGATAAGCTGGTATGTTTTGGGAATTTTGTTGAAACACATCGCCGTAATTAAAAGTCGCGTTACATTATTCAGACCTGTCGTGCGATTTCCGCCGTCTCCAAAAAATGTTTTCCTTCGATCCTGAACACAGTGCACGAACTTTCTCTTCGATCTTTAGCAACTGCATTTTATACAAAATTTCATTTACTTACATTTAGTAAATTAATTCTTATAAAAATGAATTCAAGTCAAGAATTTCAATTTTGTACACGGTGCAGAGATTTTTTCTCTGATTCTTAGCGAACTGCGTTTTCTACAAAATTTCACATGCTTACAGGAATTCGGTATACTAATTCCGTTTAATGTTATTAAAAAATGCAATCTCGCAAGAGTCGTTCTGAAAATGAAACGAAATTAGGCGACGGGCTCGCAGGTTCGCGCGACGATACCGAAGTTTTTGCTATCTGAGGAGGAAACTCGATGTAAAAACGGTTTATCGTTCGAAGGCCAGGATGCGTATTAACATCGATGATTAATTGCAATTGTCGAAACGTCGTCGTTCCTTTCCATTGAATTGATTGAGAGCGCATGGCTGGTTCGAACGCGCGCGCGCGCGTCAAGGTTATATAGATTCCTGCCGTAGTTTCGCAACGTGCGCACAGTTCCTTCATTGTGCTCTCGCCGATAAAAGAAAAAAAAAAAGCGCGCGCGAGCCAGTCCGCGATCTACACGGACTATTTCAGTGGCACCGTGCAATAATTTATTTTATCGATTGAAACACGTTTGCCAATCCGCCGATAAAAAGAGAATCTTAATTTGTAGATAATGGATGCGAGCGGCGTTCGCGGTATGCATTTATGACGCGGCCGCGATTAACGAGTGACGTTTTTTCTTTTAACTTTTATCGAATGGAATAGCAACAAAAGACCGGCACTCCGATAATAATTTATCGGTGTTTCAGTGTCGCGTCGATGTGATGTCTGAAAAACTTTGTATCGCGTTTTCGATCGTGGAAATAAAATCGAATCTGTTGATTAAGAAGTCGAGAAACATGATTAAACGAATCGATAATTATTGTAGATTAACATCTAAGCTTTTATAAGTAATTAGACGATAATTGAAAGGTTTACAATTCTATTTATAAAATATTTCTTTCTATGATAGAGAGAATAAATAAATTTCAGATAAACGTCTTTGATTTTTTAAGAAAATAATATCTTGTTATTTTATCTACAATTCTCAGTGGCCTCTAAACAACTTCGAATCTGTATTCGGTGATTAAATATGGATTCATTGTGGAGATACCAATTTGAATTAGATTAAAAACGATTTAATAATAATAATTATATTAGTCAAAAATTGTTCCATTTCTCCTGTATTTAATACTAGATTTACGAGTCCCGTCAAAATGACGGGTCACTGAATTTTTCATTTACTGTTATTCCGATTGTAAAGATACATTTATAAGTTATTTATTCAATATATGCGTTGCTTGCGGAATGTTATCTACTAATTTCGCGGGCTGATATAAAATTGACTCGAATCGGCTGCTTTTAGCGTTCGGTAAATCTGGCGTTAAAAAAAACGTCGCGAGTGCCATAAACGCGCAAGCTTGGTCTATCAACGATCAATCGCTAATTATTCTAGTCACCGTTCCGAAACACCGGCCCCGGAGAGCCACTCACCCGACCCCAAAGATAATCGAGTCGGCCACTCGACTAATCAAGCCGCGCGGCGTTAATCGGCGACGCAGAAACCACGATCGAGGTGAAAAAGAAGAGATAATTCCGTTGGCGGCTGACGCGAACCCGTTGAAAACTCGGCGATCGACCGAAGGAATACGTGATTCCGTGAATTCAATCAACTCGCCGCGGAAACGTGGCCCGCTCGTTATCCACGGGAACAACGGCGCCCGCTCGCTCGCTCGCTCTCCCGTTCTCGTAAAATTAATCGAAATTATAGAATTAACCCGCGACCTTACGGCTCGGGGTCCCGGCCTCGATTAAAGTATTCGTGTCGCGAACGCTAGCCAGATGGTTATCGGCCGTACTAATAAACCCCCCGGTGCCGTTCGCGGAAGAAAGTTCGCGATACCCTAACCTTTGTCGCAAGGACTCGCCGTTACCCTTTGCTCTCGCGCTCGCGCCGCCGTTGTCTTCAATTTCATTTAACTATTTTTACCGCAAATACGCGAAGTTTGTAATTTCGCTAGGAGTTTATAAAAGAACGAAGCCGAGGACAATTTATAGTTAGACATTGAAACAATTAACAAATTCGATGTTAGTGAATATTTGATAAAATAGAATTTTATTAGAATGGAAATTTATTTAGGTAAAAATTTAATTGTATTGGAATTCAATTTGTAGAAAATAATTTATTTGGATAAAAATAACAGAATGTAAAGTGCTTTTTCATAGCTTATTGGTTTATTTATTTCATGCTAATTTTTTTAATTATTCGGATAGGAAGTTATTCGAAGAATGACGTTATTATTCAAATGAAAAGATTGCCGATTTATTCGAATAGAAAAATGAATCGAGTAAACAATTTGTGAATTATACGAGTCAAGAATTATTTGAAAAAATTATACAAACGGATTATTCGAAAGAATTATTTGATCAAAAACTGATTCGAATCATTCGACTAAAAAATTATCAAATTAAAAAATTATTCGACTAAAAAGTTATCAAATTAAAAAATTATTCGACTAAAAAGTTATCAAATTAAAAAATTATTCGACTAAAAAGTTATCAAATTAAAAAATTATTCGACTAAAAAGTTATCAAATTAAAAAATTATTCGATTGAAAATTTATCCGTATTGACTAAAAATTCTGCTAATAAAGAATAGTTGATACGAAGTTTATACGTTCGACGGAGTCGATCCAGATTAAACAGCGATCGTAAAAGACCCGCGAGTGAAAGAACCGCGGCGGGCGACCATGAATTTTCCGAAGACTGACAAATGAGAAATGCTTCTCCCGCGGCGTACGTACGCAGGAAGCTGATAATACGGGGGCCGTAGCCGTGCTCGCGAGCGTAAATCTTCGAGATTAGAAACTTGCGTTCTCTCGATCCGGAAGATCCAATCCCATCGTGTGCCGCTGGTAATTCCTATGAAAGCGAACGACTGTATAAGATTTCGGTGGAAGCTCGTTACTCTTTCAGGACAGAGCCGAGAGGTAGAGAACCGGGCTTGCTCCCGTTTCTGATTGCTACGACGGCTCCTTCTACCGCCTCTCGCTTCCGCCTTGGTCCGCGCGGAATAGAACGAATCGAACTCCGCGGGGCCCTCTTCCTGCTTCGAATTCAAAGATCGTGCAACGCTCTCCTTCGAGATCCGCGGAGAGAGAGAGAGAGAGAGACAGAGAGAGCCCCCCCATTTGTTACGGTTTCATGGAAATGCCACGCGAACGTCATTAGCGTATTTCCCGCGGACGTTATCGCTCGGATTGCGAACGTGTGTTGTTCAAAGATCCATGGAGTCCGATCCGTGCACGCGTGGAGCACGGCCCGTGCGCGGCGGTCGTAATTTCTGATCGAATTATTTAGCGCCTGCAACGATCCCCCGGCCGGTGCCCGCGCGCGCCCGTTTATTTTTATTCCCGCGCGATACGGATTTTGGGCACACGCGCGAATTATTTAACGCGCAAGTTTCATGGGCCGCCCGTTTAATTGTACATGGTCCGCCCGTTTAATTTCGCATGGTTCGGCCGACATGAATTATGCAATCGTTCGCGATGCGTTTACCTTACCGACGGTCTCCGGCGCCGTTTTAGTAACGATATAATATTGAAAAATGATAAACCATTGAAATTTACTCGGACTCGTCGATCGCAATATCGACGGATTTAAAAGCATTGAAATTTACGAATTATGTTGCTAATAACTTTGTATTTATATGGGGTTTACATTCAAACAGTAATAAGATTAAGAGAACATATTCCAGCAAAAATTGCTTATTTAACAGAGAAAAGACGTATATTCGCATTCACACAGACATTGTTATTTTGCATAAAGATCGACCCATGGCGTTCAACGTGTGAAATTATTGGAGGAGGAAATACGTTCCCATTCGACTGGTCTTTTGTGCAATCGTTGCAGATACGATTTACCTCGACGTAAAACTACGTATCGAAGCTCGTCCACCATTTTCATTTGAAATTTGTCGGACAAAGATACGCGCATCCTTTCAAAAATGCATACAATTCGTACAAAGCAATCTCACAATTATTAATGCATACAAAGCAATCTCGCAATTATTAATTCACACGCCAAGCTGTCGGATAACGCCAGAGGGCCACCGCATTTAAAATCGTCTCTTACACGGCGCAATAAAGTGATCTTGTTGCGCATTCGACGTGCTCGCGACACGTCGCAATTGATCGGACCGACAGCTGCATCCGTCTCCGGCGGGAGAACTTGGATCGGAGGCGAACAGGAAGAAGCTTTTACCTCCGATCAGTCAGGATGTGGCCGCGGCTTTCCACGGTGTTAACTAAGTCGCGGATTAAGTCGGATCAGGGGATCGTTGATCGAGGACCATCGCCTCCTAGTCCCGGGCTCCGTTTGCTCGTTCTTAACTGGTTTCCCGGCTCCGTTTCAAACGAGCCACCGGGAGACGGAGGAATCTCGTTATCCTCGCCGCCCGACGGTCCCCCCACCCGCTCCCTCGAGAAAGATTCGCGACCAGATTTCGGCGGTTCTTTCGGCTCCGCAACGGGGCGGTGATTCCGGGGTGTAGCCGAGAGAAGTACGGTTAAAGGTGCCCGAGAGAGGGTGGTTATAGGTTGGCTAAGACGGTTGTTAAAGGTGAATAAAATGGGCGTCGTCGGAGGGCGGATGACGGAGAGAGCGAAGACTCGAACTTTTGTTCGCCGCGCGGTGGCCGCGCCGCTATCATCGCCGTTAAATCGGCGGGATCGGGCCGAGCAATTTCACTCGGACAACCGTGTCGTTATTCAATTGATCTCTCTCGAACACCGTTCTCACGGAATCGAGCCGTTCGCGAGCGACGATACGGCTTCCCCCCGATTAGGCGAACTCACGTGAAACAGGGGACCGGGTTCGTGCGCGGAATAACCGAGCACGCATTGCTATCCTCGCGCGCATCGATCGGGTTCTTTCGCGTTCTTCCGACAAGTACGGCTGCTGTCTCTCCGTGTGCCCCACGGTGGAAATGAAATTCGACGATTCTTTCGCTCGCTCGGAATTTTCTTTTGTTCCTATAATTACGATTCGTTGAAACGCCCGGACGCGTTTTTAAACTCGTTACCTGGTTTTCGCGAGCACGGCCGTTACGCGGAAACGGCAATATTTCGAGCTATAATACACTTTTATAAAATCTGTAAAATGTAGAATATTTTTATAAAATCTGTTGTACCAGTGGTTAAATATATTAGAAGCTAATTCTGATACTGGTATTAATGTTATATATCCACCTTCTTGGGAATATCTTGTTGGTAATCCACCTGCACCAGAAATATTTTAATTTTCTCATGTAGTTGTCTATAAATTAAATTCTGATTGTATGAAATTTAATTAACAAAGATTTAATTAAAAGGTTCAATCATCAAAATACAAAGCTTGTATTTTACTTGATATGTTAACTATTTTTCCACGAGTATACTCGTCAAGAAGAAATGGCAATATTTTGTGGTATAATACAACACTTTTATAGATTATCATTTAGCGAAGATTATCGAAGTGTATATTCTTAGTCCTCTTAAGTATACTCGTCTTCTTTACTATTTTGAGACAAGTGTACTTGCCACGAGGAGATGTTACATATCTGGAACGAACAGAATCAACACTCGTAATCGCAAATAAATCGTCGTCGTCGTCGGGAAAATTGACTCTCGGTTCCGGCCGGCGTAGGCGCTAAATTAGGATGCATCTGGTGGTTCGGCTTAAGCGTCGTTAAAACTATGAAAGCCAAGTCTCTCGACGAGGTCTCGAACGAGAGTGACGCGGCGGGGCGGGGCGGGGCGCGCCAGGTAAAACACCCTCTAACGCGTTGAAATTTTAGCGAAGGGGCGGTTGGTAAGTTTGATGTCTACTTTAAGCCGAAACGAGTCGGTCGCCCCTTTCCGCGCACCGTGTCCCCCTAATGCACGCGCGCGCGCGCGCGTGTGTGTGTGTATGTACACGACGCGCGGAATTTGCATATACAACTCGTCCATGCCTCTAGCCGTTTCGCGTTTCACCGACACAGGACGGTCTGAATCTGTTGCGGTCGGTTTTAGGTTTAATAATGCTCAATTATGCGACTCCTTTGGACGGGGCCTCTCGATTTACCGTATAAAGCGTTCGGAAACATCAAAGTCTCGGCTGAACCGACGGGAATAGGACTGACGACGGTAACGTGCTTTATTTCATTAGCTTCTCGAAGAGGTTACTTACTTCGCCTTCTTTCGGTTCTTTTTCAACTGCTTCGCTTTCTCTTCTCTTCTTTCTGTGATTTCGGGTTTTAAGAAGAATTCTCGTAAGGAAAGGCGATCTCTCTCCGTCGTTCAGGTAATAGAGATGTCGCTGTCTGATGGTCGGCATCGAAAGCAAGTCGAGTTTCTTTAATCGCATAATTGTTTATCTTTTATGGCACGGTCTTATCAATCAGCGATTCGACTGACGTTGCTCAGCGGAAAGTTTGTCGACTGTTTATCTTATCTATACGAGACCCCCCTCCGAAACCGAATCGTCCCAGACCAATCTTCGAAGCGTGATTCCTGGGTCCACACCGACCCGAAGTCCCGAAAGCTACTTTCATTAGCACTCTTTCATTCTTGATAATTTTCTAGATTTTTATCTCATAGTATTTTCAAAATCGAAGACGAATTTCATAAAAAGTTGTTACATAATTATTACATAATTATCGTTTTATAATTGATGTCACTTGTCTTAAAAACTTTGCAAAAGATTGCATTTTAAGACTCGCGCCATAACTCGTTTAATAGATCACGTGCGAAATCTTTATCGCCGGCGTTCTAAGTTTAACCGGCGTGCCGTTCGATCTTCTCAATGCTCGCTGGCAGAGCGCGCTTCGAAATAGCTTTCCGCGAAACTTCCGAGACTCTCTGTCGCATAAACAAAATTATTTAGACACTTCAACGTAGTGGGACAAGTGTGTCAATTACCGCGCCCATTAAATCGACGTCCGGAGTTTCCGGCTGATCAGACGGTCTATTTCACCTGTGTCACGCCTCTCGAAATACACGCTGATCATCCTCGTTTCAACATACGTTGATACGTTTTACATGAACACGAATCTGTTCGCAAAGTGAAACGTACGAAGAGCAGGAGACGTTTAACAAAACGGACAAAACGATTTCCGAGCGAATTAACGTTCCATGAAAAGATAGAAATTATGGATTAAGTTTCATCGAAGAAATTTAATATCTTTTATTTAGTAATATTGTTCTTAGACCCGAATAAAATTATTTGAACGATACCGTGACCACGGGAGACACGGCGATTGTCATATCAATCCTGTAAACATGGTTTTGAATCAATAGCAGCGACTTTTTCGATTTTCGTCCCCGGTTCGGCGCACCGCGCGTCGTCTGCAGGGGTTGGAAGCTGACGGAGGAGCATCGCTGGGTCGGTGGGGCGTCGGGGGGGCGACGAAACGAGACAGTCGGGAGGGCTTCTCTGCGCGGCGCGAATAAGAGAGGAAATAGGGAGGAAGGAGGGCGAGAGAGAAACACGCCGGTATACACGCTGGAACTTCCGAAGTTATTCGCAACAGGCAGCTCCGCTAGTCTGCCTCGTGGAATTCTACGTTCCGCTCTCCCGCCCAGCCTCCCCCTCTTCCCCTCTCTCTCTCTCTCTTTCTTTCTCTCCCTCCCTTTTTCTCTCTATCTCACGCTGCGTATCCTCTTGTACAAGCCCCCCCTCGGTCTTCATTCGCCGCCTCCAACGATTCCACCGCGCGCTTGCACTTCCTCTCGCTCCGCTGCACCGACTGCGCTCTATGCACCTTCCACACTTCCTCCGTCCGATCGTCCCTGTTTTAATGGCCACCAGAACTCGCTATTGCGCTCTACGAGAGAAAGAGCGAGCGAGCGAGCGAGAGAGAGAGATGGAAAGGGAGAGGGAGGGAGTGAAAGAGGATTCCTATGGGTCGCCGACTGCCAGGACTTCAACCGGAGACGTTGAACTTTGCTGATTTGATAGAGACTGTTTTTGGAACTGCGGCTTTCGCGGATTGGTTTCGAGCGGATTGCGTTAGGGCGTTTGTCGACTGGACGACTGTAAATAAGACAGAATAGGTCGGTAATTCGAATATTCGGGCGACGTCTGGGAGTACTTTGATCTGATTAAGAAAGGACGCTTGCCGACGGCGAAATAAAAGGTATCGGGGGAAATGGAGCGATTTATGGCTGACACGAGTGTGAGTTTTAATGCTAATGCGCGGTTTATGGCGGTGAGAATAGCCGTTGAAAGTCTCGGGAGATGCTGGCGATGTTTAACGCTTTGACCGTCTCTCTAATATTTAAAAAAAAAACGTGTGATTAATCCATTATATATTTTTATTCCATTATTTAATTAAGTTGAGACTGAAAAGTTGGGTTGTATCATATGCATACCATAGATTGATGCGGAAATTCGTTTTTAAATATGAGCAAATAATTCCGCCATGTGGATGACATGGCAGTGAAAGTGTTGAAGAGAGTTCAAGCAAAGATTAGATTTTTCTATTGTGTCTACAAAACTGTATAAAATTCTTCTTTCAATTAAATTTAGAATTAAGTCTCAGAGCTGAACCTTATTCTAGTAATCAAACGAGTACGTAATTTAAAAATGTCGATTCCCGTGATTCCCCGCATCGATCTTTCTTTCGAACACGCAACGCGCGTCTGTTAGACAAACTCGACACGCGTAAATCGCTAGGAAAAAATCCCGATTTCGCAATTCCTTCGCAAAGCGTTCTCTGTACATACCGGCGGAAAATTTCCCCGTCCCAATCGTCGCTGTCACGACTAAACCTGGTCCTTATCCAGCTTGAATGTTCGCCCTGTCGTCACGTGGGCGCAGCGATCGATCATCATCAGCCGGCAGAGGCAGCAAGCTAGAGCCGGTAGCAGGATATTTTTTCCCGAAAGGTCACACAGGCCTTCGTGTCCGGAGCGTGATAAATGCAAGGGCCGTCCGTCGGAGAGGACCACCCCGGTTAACGGGGGTCCTCGCTTTAGCGGATGGCTCCGTTTAATTATTATGCAACTTGACAACGTTGAAGCGCCGCCTCTCGCGTCGGTGTCTCGTGTCTCGTCTTGTCTCGCCTCGTCGCGTCGCCGCAATCACGGCCGTCTTCCAGATGGAAATTGCTTCGACTGCGACAGCCCCGTGGCTCTCGCTGACGCGATCATAGGTCTCTCCTCGCTTTGCTAATTCCTCCGCCGTCTCTCTCTCTCTCTCTCTCTCCCTCCCTCTCCGGGCCCGTGAGCAGTTCGCCCGTGATTGCCCGGGACCCTTTGTACACCCGGTGTTCAAACCTCGCTCGAAGATTCCCGGCTTTGAACCGCGCGAGCCCGAGCGTCTGGAACACCGCGCGCCATGGACAGCGAATCAATTTGCCGATTATTAAGTCGCGCTAATTCTCCTGAGAACGGCCACCGCGGGGTCGGCCGGGGCACGCGATTCACGGTGGATCATCGGTCTATTGATTTTTGATCGAGTCTTTACATCGAGACGTTCGTCTTGGCGTCTCGCAATTTTTCTTCGGTATTGGATGTGTGTGTTAATGCGAAACCGCTTTGTAATTCGTATTTCTACGCGTTTCAATGTGTTAGTTGTTTCTTTTTATATTAATTGCTGTAGAAAGAAGCTGTTCAATATTTTTCATAATATTTATTAATAATATAATAGTTTATATTATCTATCTATAATATAATCTAATATAATATATTATATAATATATTATATTATATCTATTAATTAAATATCTATAATATAATCTATAATAATTTAATAGTACCTTTACTATTTTTAATAAAGCAAAAAGCATTGCAGTAATTTTAGAAAGAAAGATGGCTCACTCTTTATACATATATTTTACTGAATAAAGAATAAAATAATCGCAGATTCCTAGAACCAAAATTCTGCCACAAATGTCACGATATTTCGAAAGTCGCTAGTTTCCCTCGTCGCTACTTTTCGAACGGACAGCCGATTCGACAGCGAAGCGGGCCACACTCTATCGACGGGATTCCCATGGAACAATTAGCCGAAGATAATCGGTCGACGACGCGGCGCGACGGTGACACGGTAGTTCGAGTGTTTTTCAACGATTCCCCCGGTTCGGTTCGCCCGTAATTAGGTAAACCGCGCCGTGCTCTAAGTGGTTCGTTTGCTTACGTGCTCCTCGAAGTTTGCCCGGTTTAATTAATTCCCGCGATGGTAGCACTTTTCGCTGCAGATCCGGCCGAGATTCGCCGCGGCTGAACCAGGTCGAGGCGGATTGGCAGGATAGAGGAACACGTGCCAGAAGTAGCTAAACGAACCGATGGCTAATGGGAACGATTGTTCCTTTCAGCCGAACGAGCCGTGCCGGAGTTAGGCGAACCGCGGTCTCTCCTCTTGCTTCGACAGATATTCGCCTCCTTGGATCTATCGTCAACAGATTGAATTGTTAATCTTTTAATCGTGTTTTGTTTGCCGTCGGCGAAGCAACTTTGCCCGGATTTTATTTTCGATGATGCGATTTTCTCGCCTCGCTTTCTGACGTATTCGTCTTTATCTGAAATTTTATCGAACTTTATTAAATTTTATTTTTACTAATATTTGATATAGTAATTAATATTTAATATAATAAGTAATATTGAATATAATAAGTAATATTGAACATAATAATTAATATTCAATACAATAATTAATATTGAATATTGTTTCTGTAACAGTTCCTTTAGGAATTAATTATCAAATCTGAGCAGAGGTAATCGCGCACAAGTCGAAGTGTTAAAACCACCCCCGCCGGTGATAATCTAGCGTTAATTAAGCGACCGTATCCGAAAATCCGTTCCGACTGGATCACATGGATCGAGACGCGGCGCGAATCGATCGACACGAAAATGGCGAAGACACGCGGAACGTGCGAAAGGCTGCGTTCGGCCTCTGGGCAGCGCAACGAAAATCCGCGGCGGCCTTTGAATAAAATATTCCATCGAATTCGCCGGGGCACAGAGGAGCGTCTCGCGCACAATTTTTCAGCCTCTCCTCTCTTTTGCGTTGGCAATTACACGGGCGCGTCGTCAAAGCGTTTAATTCGATGAAAGGGCAGCGCGCGCCGGCTCGTGGGCCGGTGTCGGCTTCCCCCCCCCCCCCTCCCCCCGCGCTCGCCCCTTCAACCCCCTGGCCCTCCTCCAGGAGCCTCTTTTCCTGCTACTCCGCCGCCGGTGCGCCGTGTGCCGCCTGCCGCACCCCCACACCACCCCACCCCCCTTCCTTTTCCCAGCCCCGGAAACATTTCGCGTTCGTTCCCAGCGGAGCCGGATGCGCGCGGTCTTTCTTGTCAAGGCTGTCGACACGCACCGCCCTCGCAAACCCCCGTCGCGTCTCTCCCCCCCACCCCACGGCCGCCCCCTCCTCGCGCGCGAAGCGATCCTGAAAAGTTGCACGGAAATTCGTGGCTCTGTTGATTATGCTTTATTAATTGCAACCGGGGACTGTTTCGGGGCTCGCGATTCTCCTCGCGCGCTCCTCGCCGCCAGAAACTACCCTTGACGGCTGGGGGAAGGGGGGTGGCGGCTTTTTTTGCCCAGAGACGTCGAAAGTTTGAGAATGTCGTCGAGGAGTCTGGAATTGTTTCGAGGACAATCATCGCGGAATTTTTGCCGTTCTTCGATTCCCATGATTCGGCGATGTAAAAACAATTGATAAACATTTTAGGAGAAGATTAACGAGTTTGTAAAAGTTGTTCACGCACAGTCGGACCCGGCTTTGATCAAGCATTGCAATTCGAGTATTGATTCGTTGAGTATTTTATAGGAAGACGAAGTATTAAAAATTCTTCGTGTATATTAATTTGATTTGTTATTTTAATTAGGGGATGTAGAATTGATTTAATGAATATAGAAAGACGAATTTATATAAACTCCTGCGATTTGATTCGGAACCGTAATTATAAAATCCAGTATTAACAGCGTGAAATTTTTGTAACGAGAATTGTTTATAAGAAATTTTAATATACGTAATTTCAATTAATTATTAATAATTAACAAAGCAGGCACAGTAATCGTTATGTTACAAAGTGTAATATATACAGCGATTTAATTCGGAAATACACAGTGTAAATGATTCGTTCCTCCCTTATTTGTTGTACGCTGTTTCTATTATTAGAAAAAATTTGGGACAGCTTTTAGGACGAATTTTCCGCCATTTTATATCGTGTCCGATGAAACGCGCAACCGACATATTTGCCTCGAAGAGAAACCCCGGCGCGCGAGTTAATGTTCCCATGGCGACGCAAAGATTAATTTTTGTTGATCGCTGACGGTGATTTAAACCGGGCGCAGCAAGCTGCGACGAACGATTTTAGAGAGTGGAACAATTTCGAAGCGCAATTGACGTTTACGTTTCAATCGTTCTGTAACCAGATTACATTTTGCCGGGGCTCTCTGCGCCGGGGCCGTCGGAAGCGGGATTAACAAAATATTTTACAGGAATTGGGAAGGGGGCGAGAGGGGGAGGGGGGTGTGGGCGAGGGAGGTCGAATTGCGAGAGGGCCTAGGGCTTGGGGAGGCTTAATCCGGCCATGTGTTCAACCCCTTCGCGGTGTAATTAAATGATGGGGAGCAACGAGACTCCAATTTAGACGAAGTATAATCAACGGTACAATTTGTTATTCTGCTGCGGTCGGAGGGGTTAAGTTTTGATACACGATCTCCCCGAAATCTTCCTTACGATTAAGGAAATCCTCTTAGCACTTTGCCCGCCTGTCAACGGTTGCGAATTTTTGTAAAAGATTATGGAGAATTTATAATAATCTCGTCCATGAAATTATACAGATTAACATCGTGAACAAGATATGAATTAACGTTACAACAAGATATGTTGCAATTATTTATTCAATGAAAATTGTCACGTTTTAAAAGTAATTAACAAGGTTATTACCAGACTTCCGATAAACAAAGTATTAACAAACTTTGCTTTAATGTATGCTTGCCGCAGGAATTAAACTCGTATAAATTGTAGCAATAGCTTCGAATAAAATATACTGTGATACTGTTCGAAATAAAATGTCTGCATTCGCATGCCGCGGGTGCATAAAATGCATCGTTCGTTTCGATTGCCCAGGATTGTAATACAGTTTACGAATTGGGTTTTAAATGTATATTATCTGCGGAAGATAAGGTGCAGCTTTAACAGTGGAGATTCATTTCTGGGATTCGTCGATCGGATAAATTGCGTAGCCGGTTTTTAATTAAGTAAATACATTCACATTTAACATTTACACTTGCTGTTCACATTTATATTGAACACTTGCTGTTTACATTTACATTTAACACTTATCATTTACCACGTGCAAAACTCGTTCCACAAACGATTCACAAAATCCAAACACCTCCGGAATCGTTAAAATACGCATAAAAATGCAAGAATCGTCTTAAAAATTTCGGAAGCGTTGCCAAAGCCTTCGATTCGCCGTCCATCGTTCGAAATCCTCGAGAGCGATTTTTAATCGCCGCCGGCGCGTAATAAATCGCGACGCGTCGTTCCCGAAACAAAATATCGCGGCCTTCGCGATCCTCGGCGCTTTTCAATTTCGTCGAAACGACGGAACGTCCGGGGCGGCTAATGGACGCGGGGCGAGCATATCGTGTACGGGCGCGCGAAATCGGCTCCTCTCATTGGCGGCGGAGGCCGCGCGTGTGTTCCGTTGTAAAGCCCGGCGAGGATCGCGCGAGGTTAAAGAAACTCTCGGCCCCGCGGCAAACAGGTTTCTGCTCCTTTTTCCGCGCGATCGCCGGAACGAGCCGCATTAACGCGGTGACAGATGGAAATAGATTCCACTCGCGATTACCCTGTACCGTTTTCCGCGAGGATTAATGCCACGGACGGCCGGGATTGAACGATATCGATGATCCTCGCGCCCGGGGTCCAATAAGCCGATAATTCTCTTATCGAGGGAGGATATGACCGCGGCGAGGCTTCTTCTGCGTTTCCCTTCCTTCTGAAATAAGAACGATTTCGACGTATTCAAATTCGCGATGTTTCACTTATTTTTACATGGTACAATTTTATATGGAACGTCTGCTTGGCGATAGTAATCAAGGGAGAAATACACCCCCCTGTAAAAGTATTAGACCTTGACAGAAAATTAAATAAATTTGGAAAACCGGTACCAAATTGTTGCAATTTCGTGAACGTATATTTAATTATACATATACACAGATATTCTTTTTAATATTACAATAAAAATAATGTCTATTTTATAAATGGCAATTAAATGTTCTTTTCATCGATACTACAACCCCGTCGTTTCCTTGCGCTGATTTTCACATCCGTTTTATCAATTTTCATATTATTTCCAATCATATTAATAAAATACGGTACACTGATTTTGATAAATAGCCAACACTTAATAACTCAATATACATTTCCGACGACCATAAATAAAATCGCAGACAACCTAAGCTGAATCAAAGATTGCAATTTATCCCTCCACGACGGAAGTAAAATTTATTCGCAAATAATTTATTACTCCGCGATAAGACGCGTCTCGACGAAGATCAAGATCGACCGCGATAATTCGCGAGCAACGTAGAAAAGTCGAGTGCCCGTGGAAGGGTTAAGCAGTCCGGAGCTAATAGGAGCGTCGGGGCAGAACAAACCGGCCAAATCAGATTATCGTAGATTACTATAATACCGGCGATATTCCTCGACCACGATAGAACTCTCTCTCTCTCTCTCTCTCTTTCTCTCTCTATCTACCTAGCCATCTCTCCACGCCTAATCTTCCAGACCAAATAAAATCGCAGCCATCTCTCGCAGACCAGAAGCTGCAGCGGCCGATCATCGTCGAAAGTATCAGAGATCCGCAGGCCCGTGCAATTTTCACCTCCCGAGAATATCTATGAGTTCCGCCTAGCGGCCCTCCGTCCTCGCCGACTATTTTACCAATTTCCCGGCGGCCATATCGAGTCCCCGCGAGTTCCGAAGTCAATCAAAACTTCTAACGCGATCTCGTTTAATAAATCAATAAAATCGGCCCCGGCCGTGTCTCTAACGGGGCGAGCTCGTGGCCACCAGGAATTTATGCCGCAAGATAAACGCCGCCCGCGATCCAACTTTCTCTACACCTGATTGTCTTTTTACCGTCCGCGCACCTGTTTCATTGACACCGGTTTCGTGTTGTTTCTTTTAAAGTTGTTCCGAAGGATCGACGTGGGAGGTGACATGCTTCAAATTTAGAGAAATGTAAATAAATTCGCTCTTGGCATTTTTCTGGTATTTTTCGATATTAAGCATTTAGTAATTGTTGTTTATTGGACGCTGAACGTGTTAACAATTGTACTTTTGGGTAAGGGAAGATCGATGTCTGATTATGCTAAGGTTAAAAGGAGGCGCGTAGGATCGGGTTGGTGGTTGAATAGCGTGAAGACAGAGGTTCATTCATCTGTTTTGGAGGCTCATTGAATTCTCGGCGAGGCAGTCGAGCCTAAATCGTGCAGGAGCAGAGGCTCGGCGGAGCGAGATAGGCTGGCCCCACGGGGAAGAGGAGTCGGCTAAGCGACCTTAGGCTCGGCTGGCAGACGGTCTCTCGTATCCACGAGCATCGACGAGGACGCAGGACAGCGTGTTTAGGGTCGTCGACCCTCGGCACATCCGCGTTCGGCGCTTCACGTGCTTTCCCGCTTTATCTTCCAGCTCTCCCCTCTCTCTCTCTCTCTCTCTCCTCTCTCCCTTTATCTTTCTCTTTGTCTATCTCTCTTTCTCCCCCTATTTCTCTCTGCCTCTCTCTTTCTCTCTATCTCTCTCTATTTCTCTCTGTCTCTATATTTCTCTCTGTCTCTCTATATTTCTCCCTTTCTCTCTCTGTCTCTCTCCGTCCCCCTGTCTCTCCATTTCCCCTCTGCGGAGGCTCGCGCACTTTGTCCGCCGTTCGAGTAGCATCTCCGCGGCTTTAGGCTCGCGCGCTTCGCTGATCGAGGGTGAAAGGACCCTCGTCTTCGCTTCTCCTTTTTTCGCCCCCTCTTCGTTCCCCATCCTCTCTCGCTCTCTCTCTCTCTCTCTCTCTGGCGCGCGGCTTCTTCCCAGAAGAGAGGGACCCCGGAGAACAGCACGCGCGATTACGCTGGTCACCAACTCCTCGAACATCCACCACCACCAACGTCGACGTCGCCCGTCGATTGAGAGATTCGCGCTCGGGCCGGACAGGATGTCGATATTTCGGCGGCACCTAAGCGATGATAAATCCGGCGATGGACCCCGTGAATGGGACGCTATTTTCGACCCGATGAATTATTCAGCGTTACTCGACCGCTTTCCGGTATTATTTTCGCATTGCACTACGGGACGATAATTACCGGATCCCGATCTCGTCGTAGTCGAATCTTCTAATTTTAGCGCCGCGTTTTGTTCATTCAATGGGAACTCGTCCGAGTAGTACGGTGATAGTACTATGGTCTAGATAGTGTTAAATGAATTAGTTAGGTTATTAACAATATTGGTTGTTATTGTTATTATTATTAAACTACTGGTATTATTAAACTACTGAGTTGGTTTTCATTATTATGAAATTAGTTGATTGATTTTTATTATGATTAAATTACTTAGTTAGCTATTATTATTATAAATTATTAAACTGCTTGGTTAATTATTATTGTCCTTCTATAACAATCTCTTTTTAATCCAGTTTACTTATATAATTTGTCTACTGATATTCAGTGCAATTGTTATCATTGTACAATAATATAGTCAATGTTTATGCACTGCCCTTATGATTGGTTACTTTCTAACTAATTTTTAAAATAATTTAGTATTTATTACCGATTGAAACTAATATTTCATGCCGCGTGCTCAATCGTTTTATTTCTTATTATTCAAGTATCATAGACTTCTTCGATCTCGAAATGCTACTGATATCTCGACGCAATAACTCTCCGAATAAAAATCACAAAATTTCGTTTCCGTTCTGCTCCGTACAGTCCCCTACGTCGATTTCTTCCTACCCGCGCGCAGAAACGGTTTTCACTCGCGTACCGCATTCGTCGCGAGAAAAGTTTGCGTCCGCGGAAAAACCGCGGTTCGCGACGATTTTCGAACAATTTCGTAGCAGAAGTTGAAAGACTTCTGTGTTTCCGGTGGACGGGTCGCGCGACGAGATAACAATGAAGGGAAGAAGAATCCGTCTATTTCGGCGTAGACAGACAATCCGAACTAGGGCGGAAAAAGGACCCCCGTCTGCTTCTGGACCGACAGCCTTAAATAGGGCGTAGATCTCTCGAAGGGCTGCCGGCTGAATTCTTTCGGTTAAATGGGGCGAACGGTGTGCATCCGCGGTGGGGTAAAACTATGAGGTGTTCAGACACGGGGAAGAACGGGCGGGGGAGGGTGTAAGGAGTAATGGGGAGCGGGGGAGATGCGGCTGATCCGGAAGAATTAGGCTGTCTACTGGTATTGCCCCTTGGCTGCGTCGTTGGACAACAAGTCATTTAGACGTCGGGATGTGTGTCCCTTTTATCCACCCCTGTCTTCTAATCATTTTCTATGGCTTGCCATAATACAAAGTGATATACAGAGTGATACTCAATTATAGAAATCATGCTTATAAATTTCGCAACAAATTTCCCTCTGAAATTCGTTTATAAATCTTATATTTATACTTTTCTACTTATAATCTTATATTTTAATTTTCATCTGAATTTTATTATACAAAATTAATTATCATCTTAATTTTATTATACAAAATTAATTTGAATTTTAATTTCATTATATAAAGTTAATCTTAATTTTATTATACAAAATTAATTTGAATTTTAATTTTATTATTGAAAGTTAATCTTAATTTCATTTCACATCCTTTAATAACCATATAAAATCTCATTTTTAATAAATAAACTCATACATAAATACACAACAATATAATATCACATATAAACTAAATTTGCTTATAAACATTACATTTTTGTAGAATTTCATATAAATCGATATAACTATTGTATTAAAAAGGGCACAATCAGCCTTCGGCTTCTCTCAGAAAATTCACAACAGCAGAATAATTAACAACGTCCGCGAGTCAGTTAAAAATAAACGATTTCTCCAGGGGGATGAGAGCGGTAATCCCGCGATTATAAAATCCTTGCGACATCTCGCCGCGACGGTGCCAAGAAAGGGGACAGGGCGTATCGAGCAATTGATTGATCCGTCTTCGATCGTCGATCGCGCGGAAGGGCGAAAGTGAAAGCGTGAAGCGTCAGCTGGGAATGCGAGGAACAGGAACACGGGGCTCTCTCGGTGACAAAGAAACCCGGCGGAGGAGGCGAGGCGTGCGTGAAACAGCAGTTTCAGAGATCAATGAACGATTGTTCCTACCTCGGCCTCGCATCGTTCGTGTTCTACAGGTTGCGGTGACACGCGCGTTCCCTCCCCGTGCGCGTTCTTCTTCTTGTTGATTCTAATCGAGACCGTTCTTCTTATCCGCCACCGTATTTGCCTCCACTTCCCTTACCGCCGTTTTCAACCCTTTGCACTTGAGTGGTGACTCTAAGGCACCGATAAAATTATTCTGTCACAAAATAAATTTTATATTAACAAAGTTTAGGTTAAAAAAATTCTTAACAGTAAAATTATTGGTGTGACTCGCAAGAAACAATTTTATATTTATGAAATACATTTTGTCGCATAAAATGGAAATAGTATAAGCTAGAAAAATTATTTTAGATTTATTGTGTTATATTAGGTATTAATTAGTTATTATATTTATTGTATATATATTAGAGATGACAGCTTCGAACGTTGCTTCAATATTTGTTGCTTCAATATCGAAAATAGAAAGTTCAAATTTGCCACAGAAAATAATTAGTTTGATTGTTTCAAAAATTCTAAAAACGCTCGATTCCATCGACGTATTGCAGTAAAAATGAATTTAAGAAGCTAGTTAAAAATCGGTGTTACCCTAATTACAACATTCTTCGCCACAATGTTGCAAAATAACTTGTTCTGCTGTTTCTCTTTCGCAATTAAGTCGTTGCGTCACGACTTTCAACGTTTACCTCGTGCCTCGACGTAAACCCGATCTTTTTCGATTTGATATTACTTTTCAACACCTGAATTATTTTACATCAGTTTCGCAAACTCTTTTACACTCGTATAAAAACATCGGTCACTCTATTATTCTATACACTTTGATCTAATATTTTCATAGCGTCGAATTGATAGAACCGAATGGAAATACCATCGATTTACACGTTTTTCTATCACGGTTTTGCTTTCACTAATTATCTTCCGTTTTCACGGTTCTTCCATCAAGCGCTCGAATTACTTTCCCATTCCGGTATCAAACGGGGCCCTGCGCAGGAGGGGGCGATTAATTTTACAGTATCTAAAGCAGAGAACGCGCGAGAGACTTCGCCCGTCGAGCGTACAAAAATTTGTAGAAGCGAGGCGATGGTTTCGAGTAGAAAAAGGCCCGTGAAACTGTGTAAAAGCGGCCGCGGTGATTTATAACATAGTTTACGCTCGCGGGAAAGGAATTTGAAAAACGGGGACGGGATACCCCGGGGTTGGTGGGAAAAAAAAAGCGACGGGAGGAGGACGAGGTGGTGGTGGTGGTGGTATGAAAAAGTGCGAGAGTGATTTAAAAAGTGGCTGAACAGAGATTTTCTTTTTGTTGCAGGGATTTGGTGGAGGGGGACCTGAGGTTGTCCGAGGACAGCGAGGATGAAACGAGCAAGGTAATCGAGTCACTAAATTAATTAACTGGGTTCAAACTTCAGCGTATGGGCGTTTGCCACTCTGACGGCTTGGTATATCGAGCGTTCCATAGTGCAAAGTATCATATACGTTAATATCGTGAACTCCCTCACACTCTCTGTCTTTCTCTCTACACATATCTCTCTCTCTCACTCTCTCTCTCTCTCTCTCTATCATTCAGTCTCTCGATATCCATTTTTCGTAAATTAATCCGTAACTTTGTATAATTATCGTATGCTGTTTCGACTGCCGAAAAAGGTATGAAGCGTTAGGCGGGCGGACAATTGCGAACTGCGATGATGTACGGGGAACAAATTGTAACCACGATTGTATTTTTTTCGCAGAGCACGTTGTCACGGACGACGAGAGGCATCAGAAGTCCTGATCTCACGGTCGAGTAAGTTTCTATTACCCATAGAATTACTGTTAATTCCATGCGAAATTCTATCCTGAAAATTCGTCGAATTTCAGAAACCCGTGTTTTACAATCGCATTGTTCATTCTGATAAATTCTGTTTCAATGGAAGTCGTGTATTTTAATACGATCTATTATTTAAAAGTATTTTATTTCTCTACAAAAATATAATATAAATAGCATGTAACAACTGCACCCTCAAGCAAATGAAAACCTTTTTCGCAAATCAATTCGATCGCTATCAATTACCAGCGATCTAACGAAACGATTGTCCCTCCAGCCTGACAGCACCATTGATAGCGATGACACCGGCTCCCCCGCCCTTGGCGCCCATGTCACCCATGGGCCTGTCACCGGTGGGCCCCCTGTCTCCGCCGAGGCAGCTCAGCCCGCCCAGACCAGCCTCGCCGCCGAAACAAATGACACCGCAGCAAGCGTTGTCTCCGCCTCCGATGAGCCCTTTGCTGTCGAAGGGTTCGCCGAGCCCCACGATCCATCAGAGGCCCCCCAGCCCGCCGGGCCAGGCCCCGCAAAGTTCCGGAAGCGCGAGCTCCAGCTCCGATTCCGGTTCCGAGTCTGGCTCGGAGAGCAGCGACGACTCCGACGATGAGATCAGCCCGCAGCCCACCAAAGGTCCCTCGACCCCACCCTCCGTGTCGCCAAAGAAGGACAATCTCATCGAGGAGCCGCCCCCTGTGATCGAGGAGTCGAAACCCAGGTGGAACCTCAGCTCTTTCTTGAACAAGACGGCTGTGCCTCATGGGGAGCAGAATGCTGAGACCAAACAGCCTCAGGTACACTTTCCTCTTTGTAATTGATCGATGATTTCTTAACCCTAGAACGACCCCCTTTTCATTTTTCAGTATAAGTAACATCGCGAGGTTACGAAGTTAATTAAATTTTAAATAATATTTTCATTGTTAAGATCTCATTTTTAAAATATAAAATATGAAGTGAGATACGAGTTTAGGAGGACGAGGAAAAGCTCAATGTTTTAGTACTTATTTAGCATAGTATAGTTATTTAGTACTTATATATATAAATGTATAAGTATTTGCAGACAATTTAAAAATATTGTGGAACCGCTAGCAACCCCTTAATTAAATCGTTGAGCTATCCCCTTGAAATTCATCTAAGAAATAGCCAAACTTATCATATACACCACCTCGGCAAAGTCTTAAAACCCCAATTAAATATAAAATTTCCTGTCGCCAGGATTGCACGAGGCGCGAGGGTTCGCCGGCAGTGGTGGCCGACACGAGGACCCTGCGGGAGAAGGCCAACCTCGACTGGAAGCTGGACGAGGCATTCAAGAGAACGCACACGGATTCGCTGATTACCATGATGAGCGACAGCGACCACCACTCGGACCAAGAGAAGACGCAGCCGGCCGAGGAGAGTCGGGCGCCGGAGAAACCAAAGGTGGCGGACGCCCGGAAACGCGGTCGTCCCAGAAAGCCGACGAAGAGCCCGAAAGGCGGACACCGTGCGTCCGAGGAGGGTCTGAAGAACGGGAAGCCGCGCAGCCGGATGAGACCGATGGGCAGCCCGATGAAGAAGAAACAACCGATCTCGAAGGCGACGATCGCGACCAGCGACGACGGCAGCGACGACAGGTCCCAGGGCGCGTCCAGCGACTCCGACAGCGACCGACCTGCCAGGGTGTCGCCGGCCGTGGTCACGACCATCACCGAGAAGAGGCGGCCGCGGCTGAGCGGTTCGTCCAGCGAGGACGAGAGTCCGCCGACCGGCAAGGCCACGAACGTCTCCGACGAGGACAACTCGCGCTGGAGGCGGGTGCCCATCAAGAGAACCAAGCTGGCGGACTCGCCGAAGAAGCAGGAGAAGAAGAAGAGCCCGACGAAGCCGAAGTCGAGGAGGTCTAGCTCCAGGGTGGCAGCAGCGGGCTCGGATTCCGACAGCGAATCCGAGGTGTCCGTGAGAAACAGCCGCATCCAGGTCGCCAGGTCAGTATCTATGTTCTCTTTAGCTTTGCTGCCGAAGCGCGCAGCTAACCATGACTACTTCAGGGTTCCTCCAAGGCCGCGAGCACCACCGACGAGGACCACCTCGCCGGAGAACTCGGACAGCGACAACAGTCCGGGGCCGAAGCTGCAGGAGGAGGACGCCGGGAACGTGCAGGACAAGAAGAAAAGCGACACGCTGCGAAGGGTGTTCTCGACCTCCGTCGGCGGCGGGAAAGGTGGCGGCAAGGGTGGCAAAGGTGGCAAGGGCGGCGGCAAGTGCGGCATTTACGTGGAGGAGTACACGACCACGGCGAACACGCCGACCGGCAGCGAGAGTCCTTACAAGAGACCCTCGTCCCAGGCGTCGAACGTGATCCAGAACTTCCCGTCGCTGACGTACGTGGACGGGGTGCCGAGCCTCTTCTGCAGGATCGACCTGAACAGGCTGCCGCACATATCGCAGCTGTCCAGGGGCCAGGAGTTCAGGGAGCGTACGGAGCTGCCCGACACCAGGCCGTTCTCGAGCCAGGCGGTGGCCTCGACCGGCCAGCCGCCGAGGCCGCCTACCCCCGAAGAGGGCGAGATCGTGGACACGCCGCCGCCCCAGCAGCTGCCCTCGGACACCAGGATCCACGGCGACGTCGTCGTCGACGGCGATCACAAGAACCGCGCTGTGATCAAGGGCGAGCCGATCTCGGACTCGAAGACCGGCATCAGCGGCGTCGTTGGTGCCAGTGGTGCTAGTGCGAGTGCTAGTGGTGCTAGTGGGGCGGGTAGCGCGCCCAAGAGGAAACGTAACCCGAATTGTAGTTCTGTGACCAGTTTGAGTACTGTGTGTTCCTTGGAGACGAAGGCCAAGGGCTCGGCCGAGCACAAGGAGAAGAAGAAGAGGAAGAGGAAACACGCTGACATCGAGGTCGTTGCTTCTAGGCCGTCTAGTCAGGTGAGCTGGGCTTGACCCCTTAGCAATAAGCCGTCGTGCAGAACAATTTTAAACCGAGATTATCTTAACCTTAATTATTCTACTGCAAAGGGTACATTGGTTTCTAGTATCCAAACAATTAAATGATCGAGGTATATTCTCAATAGGTAACAGGAGAACAAGAACAGAACCTTTACAGGGCACTGTTTCCTATTCTCACCATCCCATGTCCTTCCCATTAATTCACAAGCATGCAAGACACAGAGAGTTGTCTGTTCAAGGTACATTCTGAATGAGTGATGAAAATAATAGGTACACTAACATGAAAATACTGTTCCCCTCCTTAGCGTCACGCTCGACACTCTCCGTAAGGACGTGTCCATTCCCAAAAATCCAACTTAGTAAGTGATGTAGATCTTAAAAGAATAATCTGCGTCTAAGGGAGACATGATGATACGCTGGAGAGTAATTGCAGCTATTTTATCGGACGCCTCGTTAGGAGTTGCGTCGTCGAAGATGCGAGTCGCTAGCGAATAAGAGCTAATTAAATAGCTGTCGGTACTCTTTAGTGTCCTGTTGCGTTGTCGACCAACTATGTTAATGAAATATGAATGCGCACCTGATACCGCAACCATAACAGCACTAACGTGATCGTTCCTTACACAGCAGAGTGGTATACAGCCAACGAACCACGAGCGGGAAGAGAAACCTGACACTAGTCTCTTGCCGCCACCGCCTCCACCTCAACGCGTCTATTATTCCTACTTCAACCCTCAGAACGAAGTCTTGGAGGATCAGGATAGGTGGTGAGTTACTTCAAACCTTTGCTTATCCTAATCTCAAAGTTTCCAATAACTGTCACCGCCGGGCATTCGGAATTTAGCTCTTTTACTTTGGGGAATAAAAAAGAAAAAAATAATCTCAAAGCAGAAAAGGAGTGAAACATCAAGCCCCCTTAGATGTGCTCAGCATCCATGCAGGGGAAACTCTCTTCTGAGAGAACAATTAATTTTGTCAGAAGTAATTAAATGTCCGCGTTGTTCGGTGCAGGGACCAGAACCAGTACCTGATGGAAGCGAAACGGTTGAAGCACAGCGCCGACAAGGAGTGCGAGCTCACGGCGCAAGGGATGCTCTACCTGGAAGCAGTTCTCTGTTTCCTGTTGACTGGGAACGCGATGGAGTCGGATCCCCTCACCGAGAGGGCGTCGTTCACCATGTACAAGGATACTCTAAGCCTCATCAAGTGAGTAGATGTCTAATTAACCGCGAACCACCCCAAGTTCTTTCTAATTAAACCGATCTCCGATTTCCCTTCGTCCTCCAGGTACATCTCGTCGAAGTTCAAGAGCCAGCAGAATAACTCGCCCGAGAGCAGTATACACAACAAGCTGGCCATTCTAAGGTGAGTGCCGCGCCACTTTTTACCTTACGTTCGACGATTTAGATGCGGCGTGCCGTAACCCTGGTGCCTTGTTTCAGCCTCTTTTGTCAGTCCCTCATATACTTGAAGCTGTTCAAGATGCATAAACCCGAAGTCAAGCAGACCCAGAAGCTTCTGACGGAGTACTACCAAAAGGTAAATACAGAGTAACGATCTTGCTCTGCGTTTAAAAGAGATGGTTTCTCTATCGAATGTATCCTGCGTTATCAGCAAGCCGCCCAGGCGACGCCGGTGCAGCCGGAGGGCCAGGGGACACCGTCGTTGTCGCCCACGCCCTCGCCAGCTGGTTCCGTCGGGTCTGTAGGCAGCCAAAGTTCCGGATATAGCAGCGGCGAACTGGCGAACCGAGGGGCTGCTTCCGGTCAAGCACAGGCAGCTCCGTACGTCAGCGTCCCATTCGGTGTCTATAGCGCTATGGCGAAGCAAAACTACCAGTTCAATTTGATGTTGAACTGCCACGAACTCTGGGACCAGGCGCACGCTTTGGTAACGGATAAGCACCGAGGTAAGGATCTCTTAAATTCTCAGAGCTTCATTTCAAGGTTATGAGTCGCTTGCTATAAATTCTATACTGTTCATGAATTTAATAATAATTTTTTAAATTACAGACTTCTTCATCGAACTGGACGAGAAGCTAGGACCCCTGACCCTGAAGAGTTCGTTACGGGACCTGGTGCGCTATGTTCAGGCCGGCATAAAGAAGCTTCGTGATCTCTGACCACAGTGGCACAGCCCCCGACCACCCACCCCCAATTATATCACCTCTCTGCCGCAGAACATGGCTACGTATCCAACAATGTTCACGTAAAACAGAGTTACCAGTTGCGGCGTGCTGGAGAAAAATTCCTTGCTGAAGAGTGACAGAGAGATGGAGAGCGAGAGAGAGAGAGAGAGGAAGAGAGAATGAGTGAGTGAAGGAGGAAGTCGTCGAGCTTCATCGTCAAGAAGAAGGGCTGTTGAGGTGAGGACAAGGAGATTCGGTGGTCACGGGGGAGTATATTCGGTCGTTGAGGAGGATCGTTGAGTCCCTCTCGCTCGCGGCTACCTCTTCGAGTAGGCACCAACTTTTCATAGTCAATTGCAAGCTACCGGTCCGAACAACCTGAGAAGAGAGGATCCTAGAGGTACGTTCTCGAGCACGGTTCTTCCTGTGTCGCTCATATTTTTCAAGCAGAGGACCACCTCCGGTCGCCGTCGTCAGCCCTGAAGACCGACACTGAAGAGCAACGAAGCGTCACGAAGATACAGCAGAGGAGGATCAAAGTGTGTTCGACTAAGAAAGTTCTCGTTGTAAATTACCAAGGATGCGATCGTAACAGGAGGAGAAAGAGAGAAAGAGATAGAGAGAAACAGAAGAGGGGGACAAAGATAATGAGATAAAGCGAAAGGGAGAGAGAGAGAGAGAGAGAGAGGAGCAAGGTCGGGAATCGGAGGAGTACCACGAAGAAAGGGGAAATAAGAAGTGCCACAGAAGCGCCCGTGTGTTCTCGCTTCACGGTGCGACGTTACCTGAAGCATGAGTCTCGTCTCGGCGATTCGAGTGCGACGAATACACAATTATATAAATATATACATATATGCATATAGTTTATTACCTATATAAATATATAAATAATTATAAATATATATATATTTAATAATGAAAAGAGAACCAACGCGTGACGCGCCCCGCCGCGTGTTCCGTTTTTAGCAAACAAGAGGAGGAAGAATGACGGCGAAGAATGTGAAAGAAGCATCGAGAGAAAAAGGGAGAGAGGTAAAGAGATAAAGAGATGGGTGAGACGCGCTATGCGCGCGAGCAACAAGATCAACGATCGGTCACGATCGACACACTATTAACAAATATATATATATTATATATAAATATATAAATATATTGGCCGGCGTCCGAAGGCGCGCGGCTCTTTTGTAGATAGGTTACGGAAAAACGGGGGGAGGTGGCCGGAGAGCCGAGGGAAAGGGGAGGTGACGTTTTAGATTAGATGAATGCGCAACAAGGATGATGAGGGAAAACTGAGAAGAAACGGTGTAACAGAGAGCGAGGGAGAGAGAGAGAGAGAGAAGAATAAAACCAATACATATTATTTACATTACTTAGAATTTAAACAAGGGGAAATAAAGTAGAGGTTCTAGCGACGAGATGCACGAAATAAGAAAATAAAAAAGAATATTCAGATAATTATAACGTATAGCGCATTACCACACGTACATACAGACGAACCATACACACAGACACGAAACACGGATACACGAGTTAATACGTATCGCGATTAAAGGGAGAATAATG
Source organism: Augochlora pura (assembly GCF_028453695.1). NCBI lineage: Eukaryota > Metazoa > Arthropoda > Insecta > Hymenoptera > Halictidae > Augochlora > Augochlora pura. The sequence goes on from NC_135781.1 coordinate 4,438,898, forward strand.
TAAGAGAAAAGGGGGAAAAAAGACAAGAGAAAGAGGGAAAGAGATGTGAGAGAATGCGACGGAGACATACATATATATATATAGATATATGTATATACGCCAGACACAAGAGGACGACGAAGAGGAAGATGAGAAGACGACGATGAAGTAACAATTTAAATACCTAAAGGACCGTGTTCCTCTTTTGCGGAGGGGCATGAGCGATAAATGCGACGAAAACAAAGAAAAAAGCGTAAACGGATAAGCGAGTTGCTCATGTGTATATTTTTGTAAATAGGTATTTGCGAGTGCCGCCGCCTTGAGGGCGGCCCGACGTCGCGGCGCCGCGCGTCTGGCCGGCCCGCCCCAATTTTTGCTACCACAAATCTTATCGAGAATCAGGAAATTTCTGGTAAAAAATGCGTAAGAAGAAAAAAAAATATTTAAGTAAATAAAAGAAAAAACAACAACGGTACGCGAGTACAGTCGTCACGGTTCTTTTTACTTTCGAGTGATCAGCGTTAAGAGAACGAGAATAGTACGGAAACAGAAAGGAAGAGGAAGGGAAGAGGTATTTCGTTTTGCGTTCTTTCTCTCTTTCGTTTGTGTGTCGTTTCGGTTCTGGTCGCACGCGAATTCACGCGCGTTGTCGCTTCAGCCGGCGACTTTCCCTCGAGAAGCGTTTCTTTCGTTCGCTCGTCTCCGCTTCCTTTTGCGTTACGCTTTTCATGTCTCCACGAGGATAATTACTGTCGCGCATCGGAACAGCAAGAGAGAGCCAAGGTGTGCTCGGTTGGTCGACGACCACGTTCGGTTGTTGCCGTGGCTGCAGAATGACAGCAATGTATACGAGGCCCGAGCGTTTCGAGCGAAATTTAAATGTAGGGGATATTGAGAGGCGACTGTGTTGGTAAACTTGGCTCTTGATAAAAGAATGATTACAGTTTTATTATCGAGTGTTGTTTCTTTAACTTAGTAGAATAAAAAATGATACATACTTCCAACTTCTTTCAATAAAATCTGTAGTCTAAAACAGATTCAGACAAACTCTGTTATATTAAATTAATGAAACGTTAACAAATGACACGACTCTATTTATCAAAAAATTCCAGAATTATTATTATAAAACACATATTTGTCACAAAAGGCAAAACGTTATTAGTGCCAAGTTTAGCCCAACACTGTCGCCGTAATCTCACCTAGAAGTGTGGAATGATCGACGGGCCGATGGACGAGGCCTCGGCGGCCCATAGAGTTACTCTAATCGCGGTCCAATGGTTCACGGGATACAATTTTCTACCTCGTGTGCGAAACAAAGCGAAACTGAACGAGGAATTTAAAGAACTAAACTAAAAAAAAAAACGTCGTAAAAGAGGCAAAGTCTATTAAAAAAAGAAAGTTTTGATATTTTCGAGACACATATTTATAGCGGATACGTATAAATATCAGGCCCCCGGTCTCGTCCGTCGTTGTCGCGGCGATGACGACTATCGGCGAGTCCCGCTTGTCGCAAAGAGAGCTGATCCAGGGTGGTTTCCGCATGCGAGGGTGCAAAGCAAAGACATCGCACCGATTCGACCCGAGTATTTCCGATCGGTCCTGATTTTTCTGTTTGTCTCTCCGGTGTCCTTGATTCGGCGCGAACAGAACACACATGGTCCTTGCTGAACGTTCTTGGTTTCGCGAGCGAGTGAGTCCACGTTCCTAGCTTGACCTCCAAAGATGTAGACGACGGGTGCTGCCGGTTACTATTGCCACGTAGGGGACAAAAACGATTCCGTTGTTTTCGTTCACTTTCCTCTCTCCCCCTTCTTTCTCTCTCTCTTCCTCTCTCTCTCACTCTCATAGGGATGAGTTCCCTTCCAGAAAAGTTCTCCTCGAGATCTGTTCTCTCTCTCTCTCTCTCTCGTCCCGTTTCCCTCCCTTATGTTTGATGTCTCTCGGCCGAGAAGATTTTATTGTCACGCGTATTATTCAAATATACATATTATATCGTCACTATTATTGCTACCTTTACTATTAATTTTATTATTATATTATTATTATCATTCTTATTATTACTATTACTATTATTATTGTCATATTATTATCGAGTTATTGGTACTAAGATCGTTATTAGTTTTCTTTTTTTCTTTTTCGATATATTTATATGCGAGCGGATGAGGGTCTGAGAGAATTTACCGTGCGTCCTCGCGAGAGGGTGAGAGACCGAGAGAGAAAGAGAGAGAGCGAGAGAGAGAGAGAGAGAGAGATGGCGGTTCTACGGAGCAAATGCACGTCGACGACCGACAATTGTATATTGTACCTAACGCAGCAGCAGAAACGATTTTTCTTTTGATTTATATATACCTATATATATTTATATATATATATATATAT